>NW_027070136.1:267954-367426 GCF_002906115.3 Quercus suber
ACTTTATCGGTGAAGAAAGAGCCTTCTTGAGGTTGCTATAAACTCTCCTTTCTAAGGGTAGTACAAACTTGAGTTAGGTGTCTAAGTGTTGCTCCCTAGACTTACTATAGATAAGGATGTCATCAAAGTACACAACAAGAATTTTCCCATAAAGGCTTGAGCACTTGAGTCATCACTCTCATAAAGGTACTAGGGGCATTGGACAATCCAAAAGGCATGACCATCCACTCATATAAACCATCCTTCGTCTTGAAGGCAGTCTTCCATTCATCACAAGAACGAACCCTAATTTGATGATAGCCGCTTTTCAAGTCTATCTTAGAGAAGATCATTGCTCCAGCCATCATATCCAACATGTCATCCAACCGAGGGATAGGAAAACGATATTTCACAGTGATCTTGTTGATGGCACGACTATCAACACACATCCTCCAAGTTCCATCTTTCTTTGGGTCAAGAGTGCAGGACTGCACAAGGACTTATGCTTTCACGAACAAAACCCTTCCTAAGTAGTTCTTCTACTTGCCTCTGTAACTCGGCATGCTCTGCAGGGCTCATCCTATAGTGAGGCAAATTAGGTAGGGTCGCTCCAGGCACAAAATCTATGGCGTGTTGTATGTCACGCATGGGTGGTAAATGATCGGGAGTTCCTCAGGGAAAACATCCTTAAATCCTGGAGCACTAATTTCACTTCTTCAGGTTGCTCCTCACAGGTCTCTCCATGAACTTCCTAGCAACTAAGACAAATACAATAGATTCTTGAACCGCTACCCTTTCGAATGCCTTAGGGCTTATAATGTTCAGGTCTTTCGCCTTTGGTGCTTCTTTCTTCTTGCTCATGTCGATTGGCTTAGGTTTTAAAGGATTGAGCACAACCTTCTTACCTTCAAACATAAATGAGCAAGAATTGGATCGCCCATAGAGGGTGACATCCAAATCATAAAGCCAAGGTCTACCTAAGATAATATGCCCTACATCCATGGGAATTACATCACACCATATTTCAGCCTTGTAGGTGAGGAATTGAAGTGGGACAACACATCTTTCTTTGATGGCTATAGAGGAAGTATCCACCCAAGAAACTCTATATGGGTTAGGGTGAGGGGTCAATTTCAAGCCTAGGCGGGAGACAAAGTTAGGGACACCGCATTAATGCAACTCCCACTATCTATAATAACCTTGCAAGTTTTGTCTCCACACTTAGTGTAAGTTTAGAAGATGGCACTTCTTCGCCAATCACCAGTGTCTCTCTGCTCCGTCAAAGCGCACCTTACCACATTCACTCTAGGGACACCAAAGTCCTTGAAGTCATCAACTTGGGGAGAAATGGCTCTAATGTATGCAAGGTAGCTAGGATCATCTTCCCATTCTGCCTCAACATCTTGGGTTCCTTCAACATTTGGATCATACACTAGCTCCTCAACATCTTCAACCTTTTTATCACCCTCTTAAATGACAAGGGCTCTAGAGGGACACCTAGCTGCGATGCGTCCAATCCCATTGCATTTGAAACATTGGAGGCGAGAGCCTAATCTTGAAGGCTCATTGACCACACCTTTTCCTTTGTCCTCCTTTTCTATTGGGGTACTATTGGGGTTGACCTTAGGGGGTAAGGCAAGTCTAGGTCTACTACCAAAAGGGTGAGGGTTGGTGGAACACTCCGGGGCTCAGAACGTCGCTAAAAGATAGATTTGGATGCTAACTCACAATTCCTAGCAAGCTCATATGCTTCTCTTAAGGTAGTGACTCCTCGAGTGATAATCTCTCCTAGTAGGCTAGCATTTAAACCTTTCTTGAACCTATTGAGTGTAACAACCTCTTCCTCGACTATTTGAATACGTCTCTTAAACTCCATGAACTTCTCTATATATTCAGCCACAGGAGTATTGCCTTGCCTTAGGCGATCCCATTCCTCAAGAAGGGAGCTCCTATAAGTTGAAGAAGATAATTCCTCGAGAGTGCATTCTTCATCTCAAGCCAATCAGTAATGGGGCCTCACGTCGTCGCCTAAGGGTTCCTCCAAGTCTTCCCAAAAAAGGTCAGCTCTACCAATTAACTTCATCCTAGCATACCTCACTTTCTTGTTTTCAGCCCAATGGTAATAGTCAAAGAATTTCTCCATTTGACGCAACCAATCAGTGAAAACCCATGGGTCTAGGCAGCCATCAAAGGTGGGCGCATCTATCTTGTCCTTAAACATCCTATCATCAAAATCCCTAAGGCCATTGTGATTATAGTGATCAGGTTCAAAGTTTGGAGCCCTATTAAAGTAACCGAAGTTATGTTGCCTAAGCATATTATCTCCTTCATAGTTAATGGTCTCCCATTGAGATGCCTCAATTTGTCCAACCCTATCCATTAAATTTTGGACATTTTTTGCTAGTTCAGCTATGGTTTCCTCTAAGGAGGTTCTAGACTCGGAAGTGGATTGATTTTCAGAGTTTGACATGATGCGACCACTACGTAGATGCATGCACACTATATATATGAATGCAATTGAGATTCACAAAAACTCAAGTAACCAATTCTCAATGTAAAATTAAGGTCAAGCAATAGTGTATGTAGGGATTGGATCAATGAATCATAGGAATAAATTGCAGTCAAGTAGTGACAGTATTCACAATATTGAAAGATAGCCCAAATAAACGTCAATTTCCAATAAGCTCCACAATTAATAAAGAGAATAAGATATTTCAAAGATTTTTTTTTTTTTTTTTAGAATGGTTACTGAAAGAAAGCACAAATAATAAAATAACGAACTCAAGCACAAAATGGGTAGGCCAGTGGGATATGGTGGGACATGCACATAAAAAATATAAAGATAATATTTTTTTCAATGAGACAAAGTTGAATCCACCAAAAAGAAAGTAAGAGTTGTACCCTGGTCAGTGGCCAACTAACTGCACTTGATAGTCATGTGCTTGGCTCCTCAAATGACTGGATCTTACTTGGACAAATGTACCTGTGCATGAATAATTAAAAAGCCCAATACATGCAGTGGGCTATCACAGTAACAAATTTTTTTTTTTTTTTTTTACAATAACTTCTTTTTTCTTTTCTTTTCTTTCTTCTTTTTTTTTTTTTTTTTTTTTTTTTTTTGCAAACTAATAAAATGCGCTGCTGCCTTAAGAGCTACAGACACGACTTAAAAGAAACTCAAATGAAAGGCTTTAAAGAACTCAGGTACAGACTTAAAAAGAAAACAACAGAAACTAAAAGAGACGACATAATCGGCTCGGCGATGGACGGTGGTGCTAGTGGTCGACGACTGCGGCGGCAGCGCAAGACGGGGAAGACTGCGGCAGAGTGGCAACTGCCTGTCTCAGGTCTTGCATCGGCGATGGCGTACGTCCTCAACGGCGGTGGTCAGGGGCGAAGGTGGTGTCGGCGGCAGTGGTTGATGGGTCTGCAGCTGGTGGTGGATGGGTTGCGGTGGCTGAGGGTTGATTTGTGGTCTCGGCTAGTGGCTGTTGGGTTTGGGGTGGTGGGTGTTGATCTTGTGGGCTTCGGCGGCTGGTGAGTGATGGGTCTCTCTTTTTTTTTTTTCTTTTTTTTTTTTTTTGGGTTTGTGGGTGTGGGTTCTGTGATCAGAGGCGGGCACGGATGGTGGTCACTGGCTTGGGAGGTGTCACTGGCTTCTCTGTTGGCTTGGGGATGAAAAACTCGTGTGGGGCTGCGGGATATACGCGGATTGCAGGGGCTGGTTTGGGCTTGTTCAAGATTTCATGAGGCAAATACTTGAAAGGTAATGTCATCCTTGGCTGTTTTGCTCTTTTGATGGTTTGGCTTTCACGTGGTTGTCTACGGTTGTATTGAATGGATCGGAAGTTTGCTCTGATACCAAAACTGACGTAGGACAACCACAAACACAATAGAAATAATAGAATAAGAAGATAAAACCCTAGGAGTCAGCACCAAGCAAAACTGGTGTCGGCACTAGTAAAAGAAAACACACGTTTTTTTAATAATCATCAAAACTGTCTTACAATAATCCCAAAAAGTGTTTAAATAGCTAACATAAAGAAATCCTAAAGAAACCCTAATTATTAAATATTTGGGCTTGCTGAAACTCAAGCCCAATGACTAATAGGCCCTAGCCATAAGGTCACAGGTTGGGCCATCTTCTTTCTTCTATACGTGCGTGTAATTGGGGGCTTGTATCTTGTGTCCGCACCAGAAGATTATTATTTAGTATTATTTATGTTTGCAAGCCCATTGTATTTTTATGTTTTAGGTCCTATTAGTTTATTGGGCTTTTAGTTATTGGACTTTTAGTATTTTAATTTAGAAGTAAGGTTATTTTTGTAATAAGGCAATTAGGGTTTCCTAGCCAATTAGAACTAGGGTTTAGCAATCCTTTGTAAGCAACTTATTGTACTCCTTGAGGAGATAGCTGATATTTTTGATGAATGAAAACAATGGCCGTTTGGTCTTGCTTTGGTCTGGTGCTAACTCCAGGTCTACCCTAGGTGCTGACTCCTAGTGGTTTCCCCGCTTGGTGTTGACTTCAAGCAAGGCCTAGGTGCTGACTCCTAGGTCATATCCCTTTATTTTTCTATTGTTTAGTTTTTGTTCTGGTTGTCCTGCGTCATATTTGGTATCAGAGCAAACACCGATCCATCGAAGCATCACTACATGAAAAAGCCAGAAAATCTCACCCATTGAAAAAAAAAAAAAAAATCCCAGATTTTGAAGCCAAACCCACAATCAAGCCTCCAAATCCCTTACAACCACAAAGAGAGAAGAGAGATACGAGCCCATCACTGCCGTCGCACCACACCACCACCGACAAACGTCCACAGTCAGATTTGCCCATTGTCACGCCGCCGTAATCTCATCATTCTGATATTGACCCACCAGCTGCCGAAACCAAACGCAAGCCAACAGCCACCAGCCAAGACCCACAAATCAACCCTCAGCCACCGCAGCCCATCCACCACCAGCTGCAAACCCATCAACCACCACCGCCGACGCCAACACCGCCACAAGACCCAGCCGCTGAGACCCACAGATTAGCACTTAGCTGCCGCCGACCCACCAGCCACCCGCTGCCGACACTAGCAACACACACATCAGCCTTCGCCGCCGACAACATCATCACCACTCCTCCATGTATTGTGCTGCCGCTACCTTCCCTATCGTTGCGCTGCCACTGTTGCTGATCCCTAGCACCGTAAGCCCATCGCCATTCTCTTTTAGTTTCTGTAGTTTTTCTTTTTGTCCGTGGCTTGAGTTCCTTCTAGAGTCTGTACTTTGAGTTTCATTTAAGTCCGTGTGTTGTTACTTTTTCATCCAAAAAAAAAAAAAAAAGAGAAAAGAAAAGTCAACAGGAAGGAAAAGAGATAACTTGTGGTTGCTGTCAGCCCATTGCACGTATGGGCCTTAAGTTGTTTTTATTTTTTCACAGATCCATTTTGTCCAATTAGACCCACTCAATTGAGGAGCTAAGCCCGTAACTATCAAGTGCAGTAAGTTGACCACTGACAAGGTGAGCTATGGTAATATCTGACGCACCTTATTTTGATGGTGATACTACTTATCCACGAGATTTTATCAACTGGATGAATGGGATGAAGCAATTCTTTGAGCAAGCAAATTGGGCAAATAACAAAAAAGTTAGGTATGCAAAGATGAAGTTAAGAGGTCACACATAAAGGTTTTGGGAAAAGCTTGAATATTTCCGCTATCTAGATTATGAACCTGCCATTAGTGAGTGGGAAGACATGAAAGAAAAGCTTTGTGATGAGTATTTGTCACCATACTATCGAGCTAAGTATCTACCCTAATCTCAATGTGGTACTTTTCCAGTTGAAGCAAATACGATGAATTCTCATCCTCATCCTATTTCATATCCTCAACGCACTTTTGAACAATCTACCAAGGAATCATCTACCAGGGAAGTAACGGAATTAACTGTAAAGATCATGAAAGATATTTGAGATAGGATTGCTCAACACGAGAAGACTCAATCCGATTCAACTGGGAAACCAAGGACACTAGATCACAATGAACTTCTTGCTGCCCCAATAGGAGACAACATTGATGATGATATCTTGGTCATTGAGAATCCTAAAAAAAAAAAAAAAAAGAGAAAAGAAAAGTCAACAGGAAGGAAAAGAGATAACTTGTGGTTGCTGTCAGCCCATTGCACGTATGGGCCTTAAGTTGTTTTTATTTTTTCACAGATCCATTTTGTCCAATTAGACCCACTCAATTGAGGAGCTAAGCCCGTAACTATCAAGTGCAGTAAGTTGACCACTGACAAGGTGAGCTATGGTAATATCTGACGCACCTTATTTTGATGGTGATACTACTTATCCACGAGATTTTATCAACTGGATGAATGGGATGAAGCAATTCTTTGAGCAAGCAAATTGGGCAAATAACAAAAAAGTTAGGTATGCAAAGATGAAGTTAAGAGGTCACACATAAAGGTTTTGGGAAAAGCTTGAATATTTCCGCTATCTAGATTATGAACCTGCCATTAGTGAGTGGGAAGACATGAAAGAAAAGCTTTGTGATGAGTATTTGTCACCATACTATCGAGCTAAGTATCTACCCTAATCTCAATGTGGTACTTTTCCAGTTGAAGCAAATACGATGAATTCTCATCCTCATCCTATTTCATATCCTCAACGCACTTTTGAACAATCTACCAAGGAATCATCTACCAGGGAAGTAACGGAATTAACTGTAAAGATCATGAAAGATATTTGAGATAGGATTGCTCAACACGAGAAGACTCAATCCGATTCAACTGGGAAACCAAGGACACTAGATCACAATGAACTTCTTGCTGCCCCAATAGGAGACAACATTGATGATGATATCTTGGTCATTGAGAATCCTCCAGCAACACCAAAGTCTAATGTTGACACAAACGTACATGCCTCAACAAGTGTTACTTTAACATGCATGCAGGGAAATGAATCTATTGAAGAGCAGCAAGGTGAAGAGATGGCGCCTAAAGAGAGTATTACATTAGAGGGTGCACATGATGTGAAAGTTGAAGCTGTTGAATGTGTTTCTGATCAACCCTCCACAGTCCTTGAAGATCTACATCTTGGTGAAGTCGAAGAGGTTAAAACTACAGTGCTTCCTATGGTTTATAAGGTTCAAGACGAGATTATACTGATTCCACACATTGATTTTGTTATTCCAAATGAGTTTGATGTGGTGGAATTCAAGGTTTTTCTTTTCCCTGTGCTCCCTAAGGTGATTCTAGATTTGAAGCAAGCATTACTTGTCAGCATCCTAATCCTTCAACACTTTAGAACTCGAGGTCGAGTTTTCTCCAACCAGAGAAGAATGATGAGGGAGACACAAGAAGATTATTATTTAGTATTATTTATGTTTGCAAGCCCATTGTATTTTTATGTTTTAGGTCCTATTAGTTTATTGGGCTTTTAGTTATTGGACTTTTAGTATTTTGATTTAGAAATAAGGTTATTTTTGTAATAAGGCAATTAGGGTTTCCTAGCCAATTAGAACTAGGGTTTAGCAATCCTTTATAAGCAACTTATTGTACTCCTTGAGGAGATAGCTGATATTTTGATGAATGAAAAAAAAATGGCCGTTTGGTCTTTCTTTGGTCTGGTGCTGACTCCAGGTCTACCCTAGGTGCTGACTACTAGTGGTTTCTCCGCTTGGTGCTGACTCCAAGCAAGGCCTAGGTGCTGACTCCTAGGTCATATCCCTTTATTTTTCTATTGTTTAGTTTTCGTTCTGGTTGTCCTGCGTCATATTGTTCTTCAAACATCCTCCTATTCCTCTCCCTCCATACATGCATTAAACAAAGAGCAATTTACATGCTCTATTTCTAAAAGTCTTAAAACTTCAATGCTAGCATTGAAGCACTCCTTTCACCATCTTAGGCATCACCCTTTCACCCTAGTAGCTACAAATACAAATTTCAATAAACCCATAGCTACCGGACAATAATGAAGTAGCAAATGATCTACATTTTCATCACTATTTTTACATATTAGACACCATTTATCCATCACCCTGTCTTTCTTTATTTTTTTTATTTTTTTGAGGAACCCATCACCATTTCTTCTAATTAGATTATATATAGTGAGAATCTTTCCCCAAGCTACCTACCTCGGAACTTTTTAATTCTAGTTGTTCGAGAGTCTATTTTCGCAGGAAAATATACATTAGAAGCCTAAAGACAAATAAATCTGACATATAGCAAATTGAAGATGGTTATTCACATTTACTCATTACCTGAATAATCTCATCAAGCAGAAAAATGTGCATAAAGGGATCCCATTTCATGGATAAGACCCTCTGCAAAAACCACAAGACCACCACTGTGCATAATATCTAGTCTAACAAGTTCACCATCTGGATCTGCAATCAGATCTTCATACTTTCACCTTTCATCACCTATCAAAATGTGCATTTAAAACCAAGTGATAAGTAGCTTGAGAGGAAATTTCAAGTAGGGGTTGGCCATGGATTCCAATAAATTACCAGAACAAGGTCAACAGCAACTAAAAATTCCACTTGATGAGTAGCATAGATGGCATAGGCTCTTGGGACAATAGTTGCAGGAAACACTTTTGCAAAAAGCATTCTATCTTTAATTGAAATACATCTAATGATGCATGCACAACAAAAATCAAGTTAAGACACAATGATGAAATGTCACTTGCCTTGAACAAATTCGTTCTGGTCTGCACATCAATAGGACTGAGAGGTCATCTATGAAATAAACACTGGCATCAGTATATACAACTCTTGCCAGTGGATCCTCTGCTTTTGTCCTCCACTCAAGTTCATCCCCTCTCTCTAACTACATTCAAATATCTGCCTAGCTCAATCTTTATGTCCTGGTTCAAAGCACATGCTTCCAGTATGTCCTCATAATATGGCTTGTCCATTTCCTTGCCAAACAACACATTCTCTTTAATCATGCCTGTTTGAATCCAAGCACTCTAGGGCACATAGGCCTTTCTTCCATAAACTGTTACTCCTCACTAGAAATCCTTGGAATATCACCTAGTGTTGTAGAGAGAATGCTAGACTTTTCTGATCCAACAAAACCACGTACTGCAACCTTTTCACCTTTCAAAATTCTCATGTTCCTCCATAATTCTGACTATCGGTCTTCGTATTTTTTCGTCACTTTCCCAAGCATATTCCCCAATGTAAATTTCAACAGCAATGTTGGAAGCTATGGAGGTATGATTATTTATCTTCTTATGATCTTCCTGGTGCAGACACGAGGTACAAGCCCCTAATTACACGCACATATAGGAGAAAGAGCAAAAAGAAGACCGCCCAACCTATGGTCTTATGGATGGAGCCTATTAGTTAATGGGCTTGAGTTTAAGCAAGCCAGAGCATTTAATAATTAGGATTTCTTTATGCATTTTTTATTGTTAGCTATTTAAGCACTTTTTTCATATTATTGTAAAACAGTTTTGAGAATTATTCAAAGCGTGTGTTTTCTTTTCACTGGTGCTGACTCTAGTTTTGCTTGGTGTTGACTTCAAGCAACCCTTAGGTACTGACTCTGGGGGTTTATCTTTTTGTTCTATTGTTGTTTGTGGTTGTCCTACGTCACTTCCCCCATGAGCTATTGGATAGGATAAATACAGGCCTTTGGTTGAGCCACCATTGAAATGAACTTTGTTAGGATGTAGATGGTTTCTTATAAAACACGGAAAGTGGCTAAAGTAGGGACTGTTCCTGCTGTCAATGATACGTTCCATACCATGTATATGCCAAAAGTGAAAACAAAAACAAAAGTTGGTGAAGCCCAGAAGAGAAAGGCCATTGCTGAGCTTGCAAAGGGGTATCTTTTTAGCTAGTTTCTCTTATGACTTGTCTGGATGGAGGGGGGAAGGAGAGGGAGTGGAGGGAAGTAGAGTAGAGTTGGCTAAAAATAAGTTAATTTTGTACTAAATCTACTCTACTCTCTCTCCCTCCTCCTCAATCCAAACGGACCATTAATTTCCATCAGATGAAGGAGATTCTTCAAGAACTGGATTGCCATGAATTCAGCTTCAACACTCTCATACTCTTCAAAGTTTCTGAATTCACTTTGATTCTTGCATCCTTGGCTTCCATAATCTTCGAGTGAAGCCTTTTTTTGCATTTTGGCCAAAGGTGTGTTACATACCATCACCAAAACTGTCGCAAAAGATGCAGCCGTGGAGGGGGCACCTCCTAGATTCCTATAGAGGATGATTTGAGGCCAGAAGGACCTGGACTGGAAGCCACCAAACTCCGTGAATGTATGAGCAGAAGTCTCCAATTTTTTCAGCATCCAAGTTGATTGAATTTATGATTTTGTCATTGCTTGAACCAGCATGCTTAATTGATAGAGTTTTCTTGTAAATCAATACCATTAGAGTTGCTCGTACTCATACACCGATGTGCTGAGCACTGATAGTCCATTATCTTTGAGTAAGGAACTCCACTGTCTTTGCAAAGAAGAAAATGGTTGCATGAATCAGACCAAGTGGATTTCAATTAAAGAATGCATCATCATCACCAGAGGAACTTTCAACTTCTGTTTGCTGTAAAGGTTCTACTTGTCATTGTGTTTCCTAGTACAACTAGTAGGAAAAGCATTGAAACAAAGCAGTATTGCCAAAGGAAAGGTAGCAAAATCAAATATGTTAGGTTCTGGCAAAGGACTTGGCAAATCAATGGATTTGAAATGGGTGATTTTCTAAAGAGATAATCAGAATCAAAGATGAAGGAAAAGATCCACAAGAGGATAAGGATTAATGGCCACCTTATGTCTTCACTTAGCGTTCTATTCTTTGAAAAGACTAACTAAAGTTGCTAAGACCCAAGTCATGACTAAGAACACAGATTGCTTGTGATAAATCTATGATTCCAGTATTCATAAAAACCAAAACCAAGGTTCAAAATTGAGATGATGACACTACAGGTGGTGACAAGGAGGCATTGGTGATTTACACATTGTGGGTCTGTGAGATTTAGAAAAATGTCCTAGTTCTGAAGCTAGAACTGGTACAGCTGTGAGCTGTCCAATGCTCCAATTTTCTCTATCTTCCGCAACTGCATCCTTGCACAGATTCCAGAATGAAAAACCCAATTAGAAATAAAAGATAGATAGTAAATTATGATAAGGAGAGAGTAAAAGAAACTAGGAGTTATATTGCAACGTCTTACTAATTTCTACACCTGGTGCACCGAGAAGCCTCTGATCTTGATTCACTATCATTGTGAGATTATACTTGTTGAGATCCAGACATATCAAGTTATCTTAGTTTAAAAAAATGCAAGAGGGAGAAGGTTCATATGATTATTTTAAAATTGTGATGTCTAGTTCTAACCTTCCAAATGTCTTTATCCAAGTGCTGTTGCAAAGGATATATATTACTGGAGAGAGGCTTGATTTTGCTCTGAAGATGATTAGGGCCAGGAAGCAACCAACCAAGTTCCATGGATTTACGAGCAGAAGCCTCCAATTTTTTCAGCATCCATATTGATTAAACTAATGATTTTACTGTTTCTTAAACCAGCGTAAGAAGCCACCCGTATACCAATGTGATGAGCACCATAATACCATTGTCTTTCAGTAAATGAATCCATCCACCGTGTTTGTAAAATACAGGATGAAACATATTATTGTTGTGGCTTCATTTTATTGAGTTCATGTGGAACTACATATTATTATAGATATTTCTTAATTATGGAAAAACACACACAAAAAAATTGTGGACTTGCCCATATAGTTTGTGCTAAAAATTACAGCGATCATGGCCATAGTATTTTATATACTAATATCACTTTAAAGTTTTAGAAAAATAATATGAATTGTTACAGATCTGATGATGAGACATTTACGTTCAGTACGATAATCTTATATACTTATTTTTTCAGACTTAATTATTTGTTGAAAGAAATAAACCCCAAATGTTTCCTTTCGGAATGTCTGATAAGTTTGCTTACAAGCATCTATCAGGAGAAAGGCTGAAGAAAGCCATGCTTTGTTGCAAGGTAGGAAACAAAGAAGAAAGCCACATTTGGTTGCAAGGAAAAGAAGTCAATATCTGGAAACAGTTATCCTCATTCTCTCCCTAAACGGAGCCACAGACCAAAAAATGCATATACAAACAGAATTATTTGAGTGCCTGCCATTGAGTATCACACCTACAACCATGAAGACACAGCTTTTCTGTTCCTGGCCTTTATGGAAACCATTGAAACATCTATTTTCAATGTCCAGTCATTGATACTGTACAAGGAAGACTATAAATGCTTGAATATAAGTATCAGTATTGGCATCAAAGTCGGATAAACAAAGATGTGCACAAAAGCTCATACGCATGGAGTGTAGTTCAAAGCCATGTAAACTAAGAATTAACTAGCCTCTCACCATTCACAATGCTTCATTGTCACAGCGTTGTAAACATGCTTCCAGTAGAATAAGCAATCTATTGCCAGTAAAGAGTATGTTTTCACCATTTTCCTTAGTCCTTTTACCATGTTGCTATAATTAAAATAGATTTATCATAAGTGGCTGAAGATATAACATTTGATGACTCTAATTAATATAAGGATTTATGTTCAAAGAATTTTTTTTACACCTAAACATTAAAATAACGTTTATATTGCTGTGTTCAACATTACAAGTTCATCACCTCTGATTACCTACTAAAATATATACAAGTGTCTGTCCAGATTCCATAAAATTAATGCCACGGTAAATTAAATAAATAAATAAACCTTCTTGACACACATACTTCATCCTGGTCAAATAAACTTACCCCATAGACCATATGAAACCTTAGATAACAGCTGTTGCATTCCTGATATGATCGATCCATATGTCTGCAGTGCAAGAATAAACAACATGCTTCAAACCCTGCTGTTAAACTTATTTTCACTAAATTCAATACAGTAAGTTGGATATCCAAGAAGATCATATTAATCCATCTCATTTTAGATGGAATTTAAGCACACAAGTTGGTGATGCAAGGCAAAGAAATCACCAAGGTCATCAAAATATACTGAAAGAAGGTCATTTATTGAAATTTGAAAATGTTCTTGTGTCAAACAAGCTCTAATTAAGAGATGTAAAATTTGTTGAAAGCAACAAATAACATTCATTATTTGTCTCCAATATAAGGTGAATCACAATGGATAGATTCAATCTCCTTGGGACATTATCAATCTTTAACAAAAATATGGAATATCAGATAAGCTTGCTTACTAGCATCTACATGTGTTTCTGTATTTATAGTTCGACCTAAATACATAGCCACACTAAACAGCATTTGTCAATACAAATGAATGAATGATAGCATCGAACCTGAACAGCTCAGACCTGTGATCCACATAATGCATCCTCTTAATGTTGGTCAATTTTCCATTGGTGGATAACTGGCTGAGGTTTTTCCATAAGAAAAACATATTAGAAACCTGGACCATTACAATCAAAACTACTTGCTACACACATGGGCACTTTAGAGTTTAATTTATAGTAAGAAAAAAAAAATCTAGCTTTAAACCAATCAAAATCAACATCACACCCAAAAAAATAAGTTTTAAATTTTCATCCTTTTCACTGAAAAAATAGCTATAAAAAATTGTTAACAAAAAAATAAGCGATTAGCAATTGTTCAAAAATTAATTAATTGTCTCTATTTAAATGAAAAGACCAAAGAATACAAACATTGTGTTAATTTCAACTTGGTAGAATATTAAAAGAATTAAAATAAAAACAAAAATTTTGTTTATCCCAAACAAGAAGCTACCAAAAAAAAAAAAATCAGAAACCAAATTATCCACAAGAAATAAAAAAGCCAACATAGAAATTAGAAAGTTTCAGAATTACCAGCAAGGCCATTGGTGAACTTGTCGTCCAAATCGTCCAGCTGAATTGGCATCAAGGCCCTCGATTGCAAGTTCATGAGCAGCAACATAGGCTTGTTTGGTTTGATTTGTCATTGCATAAGTCTTTAAAGATTACTATATGCCAGATGATGCCAGCACAGCCACTGAATCACATGTACTAGAAACAAAATGAGATAGAATAGAGTCAGGCACAAAAATAAGTAAAGCCAGGTGAAACTAAATTACTCGAACAGAAACTGATCATACCAAGCTAAGAACTTTGGACTGGAAACTGATCCTTCAAGACTAATCCTCCAATGAACTGGAAACTTATCAACTGACTTAAATAATGAAGGATTGTCACTATCATCCTCTTCAGCATTGTGGGCATCACGTGCAATCAAAGATAAGCATCTTTAGTGCATAAAAAACATTGAGCTAAAGCAATAGTTAACTTCTTACCAAGTTGAGAGCAACCAAACAACCTTGGCAGCTGAGTTACATAACATGATTGATAATTATAGACGAATTTTAACTTCTCTGGTAAGTGGTAAATGGTAAGAAACGAAGAAATTATTCAAAGCAAACAAATCCACATGTGAACTCATGTGGATTCATTCAAGGCCATTTGTACCAAAACCGAAGAGGCATAGAGATGTCATTGCAATGCCATTGTATCATTTAACGAGTTTTATTCTTAAATTGAGTAAATACAAAAACACAGAGAATCTGCACTGACTTGAATTAACTTCTAGTAGGTCCTTTGAAGTTTGAAATTGCAAGTAACAGGATACAATGCTACCTTCTACCTTAATATCACTATTCATTTTTCTCTTCATATTTCTTTGTTTTGTCTCTTCTTATTCACACCATCTTATTCTCTGACCTTTCTCCCTTCCTTACATTTTCATCTCTCCACTAACATCTACTTTAATATCACTATTTATCTCTCCCTTCATATTTCTTTATTTTGTGTCTTCTTATTTACACAATCTTATTGTAAATTTGTCATTCTCTCTTCCATTTTTTTACATAGTTTTCTCTCACAAAAAGGTTTCTCTCTCTCTCTCTCTCTCTCTCTCTCAATTTTTTGGTTGATTTTCAAAACTCTAATTTGAGTTGATGCGAATCATGCGATATAGTTTTGTGTTTTAAGTTTTTTTATTTTTATTTTTATTTTTTTTATTATTAAATGTTATCCTATTGCATTATAAAGAATTAAAGATAGCAAATAAAAACATTGTATTATTATATTATATAGCATGATTTGGATAATTTAGTGCTTATTGTTTATATATATATATATATATACTTTTCTTTTCTTCTCATCTTATTTTATTCAACATTAGACTAGGCTTGGTATTAAGTTATTAACATGTCGGAGATGGTTGCAAATTCAGAATTTAAGTTGGGTCATGACCTGTTTTTGTGATGATAGATGCTAATGATCTTTACATGGTATATATGGAGTCTTCTTATTATTTTAGTTTTCACTTTAACAATGTAGAAATTGTTTCATCAATGATCAAGTGTTTATATGTTGCACATTTTTGCAAATCTTTTCAATGCATTGCATAGATTATACTACAAATAATAATTGTTCAATCACTTTAAATTTGGGTTTGGAAAAGATTAAAATCCAACTTATATATGAATACTTCTCAAATTATTTCTTTATGGGGTGTGCAACTCTACTCTTATATAGTTTTTTTAAAATAAATAAATAAAAGCAATCTCAAACGGATGCAAAGTCATTAAAAATTAATATTTCATCATTGAATCAAAAAAATATATAATATATGAAAACATAGTATACAAACAAAATTAGGTAAGAACTTATTTAAATTACACAGTTGTTTTAATGAAAAGAAAACAATCATTATTTTTCTCAATATTGATCACTTCTAAAATCAAGAAGAAAATAATATTTCAAACAAATAACAACTAAAGCTACATAGGAATTTATTCAAATTACAAAAGAGCCATAATAAAAAGAAACTAATGGTTACATTCTTTAAAAGTGATAAAGAAAAAAAATTCGGGATAAATGGTTTGTCTTTTACTTTTACTTTTTTTTTTCTTCTCATATTATTTTATACAACATATAAATTTAGCCACGGCCTCCATATCATTATATTATTTATATTTCCTCTCTTTATTTATTTTAAATAATTAAACATATAATATTTTACTTAGATTTAATAAAAAGAAATTGTTCTCATAAAGTGGAGTAATGCTAGAGAAACACTCATTCTCACATTCAATACATTAAAGGAAACATGGAATACAACAAAAAAAAAAAAAAAAAGAGGATATCAAACCAAATATAAAATAAAGAAACTAATAATGCATATTTATTGCCATAGAATCTTCATCAAGTTTTGAAAAACGATAGTTTGCCAATGGAAAAATAGAGAGAATCAAACGTCATTAGTAACTTTTAATTAGAAAACAAAGAGACTATAAGGAGAAGTAAAAAACAAAATAGAGATGACCGTATGGAGAATATTAAAAACTTTACAGTGTAGTAAAATAAACCGTTACATTCACTTAAAAAATTAAATCAATAATCAAAAATTAAATACAAGTACTAAATTTAAATTTAAAACTAATCAAACTTTAACAATGGAAACCATATTTCCAATCATAGCTAAAAAAAAGTTGTTCTCTAGTAATAATAGAAATTTTATAAGAAATCAAGTTAGAAAATTTTAAAATCCTTTTTTTTTTTTTTTTTTCACATTTCATATATATATATATATTTATATTTATAATTTTCATACACTATTACTTTTTGAAAATCTAATGAATGTTGCTACCTCTCATTTAACTTTTCTATTATGAAAATCATCAATAAATATATGCTAATGGTAAGAAGCATTGCAAATGAGATCATTAAAAAAATGATAAAATTAATTAGCAACTATCATTATGGAGTAATAGTCTATGGTTTTATGCATTTAAAGAAGTGAGATATATAGAGTTTGCTTAAAGGTATATGTAAAGATTCACATTATATATATATATATATATAATATGTAAAGTTTTTTTTTTTTTTTTTAAAGTTATATATAAGGTTTTTATTAACCTAAAAGATAACGAAAACCAATTATTAATAACTAAAACAATAATATTAATAATAATAAAATTTTAATGAGAACACCCAAAAAAAATTTTATCATGCGCAATGCACAAGTTTGCAACTAGTTGAATGTAATACATGAGAAAAGTGTGCTAGTCAGAAAATGTCTCAATTGAGTGGTTATTTATTTTTTATCTTTAATAGAAAATGAATCACATTTTTAGGATCAGAACATTTGCATAAGGTTTGGTAAAATAACATTTAACCTTAATTTTCCCAATGAACCCAAAAAAAAAAAAAAAATACTCACATTAATTTATACATGTAGTGTGTAAAATGAGATTTCACTTTTAATTCTTTCTTTGTGTTTCTTGAGAGTGGAAGAAGAGAGTAAATAGTGGTGGTTGTGTAGAAAATTGATATTTTAATAAAATATAGTATATAATAAATTGTACAATGTGGGTATTTAGAAAAAATGGTTAGTTAAAAAATATGCTGAAGTACAAATTGAACCCTTTAAGTTTGATTGAAATTCATTTCATTCTTTTAGCTTTATTTTCTTTCAATTAAGTTCTTTAAATAAATTTCAAATTTATTTAATTCAGGCTTTCTATCCAATTTCATTAAAAATTTTCCATTAAAAAAATATTGTACTCACATGAAGAAAATATCTATAAAATTAATAAAAATAGTTTATAAATTTTTTTATGAGGGATTTTTTTTTTCCAGTAAATTTTTCATTAGTTAATTGCATACTTAATGTAATTTTTCAACAAAATTGGAAAAAAAAAATACCTGAATTGAATAAATTTGAAACTTAGAGAATTCAATCAAATAAAAGTAAAATTAGAGAACTGAAATGAATTTCAGTCAAACTTGGAAGATACACTTTACATTTTAGCCACTAGAGAAAAAAAGTTTTTTTTTTTTTTTTAATAGAAGAAAGAACGCAAACTTTTTTTCAAAAAACTTAGTCATGATTAGCTAAAAGAACAACAAAAAGGTGGAAAGGAACATCCTTTATCCACACTAATAAGCCACTCACATGTCTTGCATGTTGAGCTAGGTTATGAGCTACATAATTGTCTAATCTATGAGTATGAGAAAAAGAAATACTACTGAAGGCATCTATAGTAGGCTACACAGAATCAAGGAGATGATCAAAGGAAGTTAGGGACTCATCCTCACTTTTCAGAGAATTGATCACCACCTCTGAGTTGCCTTCGATGATAATGGAATAGTGGCCAAGATCTTGAGCAAAGAGAATGGCTTGCATTGCCGCTAAGGCCTCAACATCAGTGGAGGAGGGAGGAAGAATGACTTTTTTCGGAAGAAAAGCTTGAACCCTTCCCCTATAATCTTGAACCACTACTCCTAAACCTGCCTCCTTTGAATTTCTAAACAACGCTCCATCAAAATTGACTTTGAAAAAGGGAGCGGTAGGAGGTTGCCAATGAATCTGGGAAGGAGGATGGACTAATGGCTGCACCTAGGGACAAGGAGCATGACGCACAAAATCAAATAGTGCTTGCTAACTCATCATTCTTTTGGTGCTCATTGAAGTGGGTGGAGCTAGAAATTTTGGTTTGGAGGGGCCAAGTTGTGATGCTAATATATTAGTTAAGACAAACCTTTACACACACACATATAAATTAATTTACTAAGAGAATTTATCTTCTTATAAATTTT
Organism: Quercus suber; assembly: GCF_002906115.3. Taxonomy (NCBI): domain Eukaryota; kingdom Viridiplantae; phylum Streptophyta; class Magnoliopsida; order Fagales; family Fagaceae; genus Quercus; species Quercus suber. The sequence goes on from NW_027070136.1 coordinate 286,553, forward strand.
AATGAGTTTACATAAGTCATATATTTTTTCTATTAGACATGTACAAAAATTTATTATTTTTTACATAATTTAATTTGTTAAACCTCTTAAATTATATGATTTTAATATAATTTCTTTTTCTTTTAAGAGCACCATTGAAACGACTCAAAATTTGGGAGGTCAACTTCAATTTCTATATTTTTTTTAATGTAAATAATATAAATACTATAAAATAATTTTTTTAAGATTTTGGGGGCCTTGGCTTTCTTAGCAAGAATTCCTTTGAAGCTCCTTCTTTATATTCTCCCAAGTCTCAATTTTTGGCTTTCCCATGCGCTCCAAACGAACCTTAAGTTGCTCCCACCAAGCCGAAGCATGTCTCTTCAACCTTGGCACAATAACCTTCACCTTCCTCTCATCTGAGACTTCTTCAATATCAAAAATGGGTTCCTTCATATTCAACTAATTGATGAAATTATTTGGCTGAATCTTCCTTCGAACTTTGGAATGTCCTTCAAATCAACATCACGTGGTTGTTGATTTGTTGAGGCCGCTCCACGAACTCCCTCTCACCCGGCTCACCCATAAGAGCCCAAAAATGAAAAGGGTTGACATTGTGGAAGCCGAGATTATTATCACGACCTCAAGTCTTGTAGCGTGCTAGATGCTCCGAAAGTTGCTGAACTTGTGTCTGCAATCTTCTGTGTTATTTGCATGATCATCATAACGATAAGCCTCCATGTGGAAACCACCACGATTCCGCCGAATATTAACCATGGAACTCCACCACGATTAACCATGCTCTACATCCAATAAATAAAATTGGAAGCACTAGATGTCACCATGCTTGCACTGGCTCTGATGCCACTTAATGGGAAACAGTTTAGGGCCCCACAACTATAGCAAAACAACGCCACAGAATGATGTATGAAATAGAAGTCAGCGATACGACTCAACTCCAATCTATGGTTTGTCAAGTCATGATCAAGACGAAGAGAAGAGATAGAAGAGCACTACAACAACTCTTGATGAAAACCTATATGTTTCATTATAATAATCAACTAATCATAGACCTATGTGATGCATGTAAAAAAACACAACGCAATAAAAAAATTATCTCTTATTCCAAAACATAGATCAACATTTATTTATATTCTCATAATCAATAAATCATATTCATAAAGTAGAAATATAAAATAAAATACAATGCAAAAAACAAGATTTCTTTTTCATTATATGAAAATATGAATAAATCCCACAATATATTACTCTTCAAATTCATAAACCGTAGGATTAGTTAGATTATATAGTAAAATAAGACCAACCTATCCATCATGACATTGTAGATCATTTAGTTTTAATTATATAAAAATCACGTTTTGTTGATCTTGTCTCATTAACCAAAAATACTATCTATAAGATTTTTACAAGTAACATATGACAGGGAATTCTTAGTTTAAATAGCCGATTATCTATTTATATATATATATATNCCCCACCCTTGTGTGTGGCTCCGCCACTGCTCATTGAGTGATACTTTAGGCAAATTAGTGTACCTACGATTTGGACAATCACAAGTGATGTGACCATATCCTAAGGCATTTGTTGCATCTGAAAAATCTCTCACCCTACACTCGGTGCGAAGTAATTTTTAAGACTTGTTGATAATAACTTGAATAATATGGCTTACATGGCAGAATATCTCTATGGCTGACAGTGTTGTTATGGTGGAACTTGTTGCTGCAAAACTGTGCATAGCCCACTTCAAAATCTTGTTTTGCTGCAAGCTACTTACCTTCTTCACTTTCTGCAGATTCAGCACCATATCCATTACTACCAGTGTAAATCCCAAAACATTGTCTTTGTTTCTTCTCAACTTTTACAGCAAGTTTGTAGACTTCATTGTAACCGTTGAATGGTTGTAATGTCACCACATCCTAGATGTCTCTCCACAAGCCATCCAAATATCGAGCCACATCGCATGGTCAGAAGATCAAACTCCTCTATGAATTCACCTACAGTCTGAGCGATTATCTATTTATATATATATATATATATATATATATTAATAGGCAAAACTCAGAGAAAATTCAATTAAATTTTAATTGGATTCTCAATTTTGTGCCACGTGTCTCATTTAATTTTTAATTTTGTATCAAGTGAATTATTGAGTGTAAAAATTGAAAGTTCAAATCCAGTTAGATTCTAAATTTGATTTCAATTGAAATCCAATTTTCTGCCACGTATCCATCTAAGTTCTTAATTTTTGTGACAAGTAAATTATTGTGTACAAAAACTAAAGAGTTTAAAACCAATTAAATTCCAAATCATATATATATATATATATAATGAGAAACTATTTCATATTTTAGAAATGTACGGTTTTAAAAAAGTGTAAGCTAATACCATGCATAATTTGAACATTTAAAAAAAAAAAAAAGTATAATTTGAACCATATAATTATGATTTTTTTTAATTGTATACGTGCATATGCACGAGGCTACATACTAATATATATAAACCATCCAACACAAACGTCTATTAGAAGATGGAATCTATAACTTTAATACAAAATTTTGGTAAAATGATTGAATAGTATACTACCTTCAACTTAGCGAGATTAAGATATTGTTTTATAGGGAGTGTACACGTTCAACCAAGAGGAATTAATCAACGAATTTTTAATCACTATCAACTATGTTAGTTTGCTCTTTGGTTTTCATGGTTTCTCACTTTTCAAAATGAAGATGGTATTGACATATTTAAACTACAACAATCATAGAGTAGTTATACAAAGCTATTCAAAACTATTGTTCATAACTTTGTACAGAGAAATTTATTTTCCTGCTCCATGTGTTATACATACTTATGGAATTTAAAAGTTCATTCTCCATTAAGACTTGCATTACACACCAATTACTTCATCATAAAAACCAACCCTATTGAGAAGTTTATGTGGTGTAATGCTTAATTGGGCAAAAGTGGGAACACCTTAGGCATTGCATCTGTTGTTTCCACAACATAAGCTTAATCTAGTGCTATGTAATAGAATTTGTGTAACTTCAAAATCACAAAGAGACTGGCCAAAATAAAAATGACAAACGTATTTGAGAATAACACATAAGATTTCTAAAATGAATTTTACCAAATACATGGGATGCAATAATAACAAAATTACTACACTGAATATATTTTTTACTTTTCTGATACACTACAAATAAACCAAAAAAAAAAAAAATCATTATCAATATGTTTCATATCAACATCAAGAATTTCCACAACAATAATGGGCCAAATAAAATTACTTTGACAATTCTAAGTCAATTAAGAATAACAAAAGTCAATACCATTAAAATTTTGGGGAAGGAGAACAACAAAATCACTTCACAAAGAATAAATACAAAAAAAAAAAAAAAAAAGTGTAAAAAGACCATTTCTAATTGTGTGTTTTGTTCACCTCAGTGGTCATCTTATTGCTAACTTAACTTTGAAAATCTCTGACAAAAGCAATCAATGTCTTCTCAAAATGGTGAAAGCTAAAGCTTGATTGAAAAATGTGGAGAACAATTAGTATTGAGCTAATTTTTTTGTTGTAGATGATGGGGTGATCGTATCTAGAATGTAAGTTGGTAGATATAACATTGTAAAGCTTAAATAGATAATTGAAGTGTGAGTGGGAGAGATAGATAAGGTTGTGAAAAACTAAAAATTTGGAAGAGGAAACGCTGTAACAGTAGATAAATGAAAAGACATAAAACTTATCTTTGGGTTGGACATTATACTTGAAATTTTAATCCTATCCACTAAACAATGATGAAGTATTCAATTTTAACAATTATTTGAAATTAGAAAGAAGAAAATGAAAAGTTAAAATCAATTTGGGTTGTTGAATGGTCAAACATTTGTATCTAATATATAGTAATGTTTGTAATTTGGAACAAAACATTAGCATTTAAGGCAAATAAATAGTAACAATTGAATAGTAATAGAGTGCATCAATATGTTTGTTCATGATCTATATTTAACTATTTTATTAAAAAAATAGAGAGAAATCATAAAGGAAAAAAGGATTTTAAAAAAAGTATTACGTTAAGGATGAGGTGGCTCAATAAGAGCGTAGGTTACGTAGTAACATTAAATGCTACACTTCAGCTTTTAGATATAAAACTAGTCGCTAACCCGTGCGTTGCACGAGATTATTTTAGATCAAATGTTAACATGTTAAGGTTTAAACATCTCTTAAATTTCAACTATTGAAAGCTATCATCTCCAATATAAGATGAAAAATGTAGTTTGAACATTTCTTGTAATGAAACAGTCAAAATTTTACACAATATCATTAAAAATGAGATACATACAAATATTATGAAATAATATATTATAATAATCATAATGTGCTCTTACATTTGGTTTAATAAGTTTTTATTTATTTATTTATTTATTTTTAGAGTCAATTTGGTTTAATAAGTATTACAAAAGAATCAGTAAATCAAATAAATATACCACTGCGCTGACATCTTAATATTAATAAATTTACAATTAAAGATATTAAGATTGAGTCAAACTCAAATTGGCAAAATCCGCCACAAACTTTGTAATTTAACTAATTGGCACCTCTTCGTGTTTCCAATTGAGACATTTAAGATTCAAATCCAATAATCTCCAACTATCAAAAAAATTGAAGTTCCATTAAAAAAATAAACATAAAAAATCTATTCCCATAAAAATATTATAATATTTAATATATTTTTCACTACTGCACACCTTTGGTGCAGTAGTCACTCCACAAGTACTTGTGGGGTATAGGGAGCAAGGGCCCGGGTTCAAGTCTCCAAGAGGGAGCTTCACACACATGTACATTTAGATTATGCTAGAATAGAAATTCTATCTTGTATAAAATATATATATATATAGATGAACAATCAAAAGTCTCTTATAATTAAATTATTAATAATATTGGAACAGCTGAAACAATCATTAATATCTAGTTCTTCGACTCTTCCTCTCTTTATTTAATTGAATTACTTCTTCATAACTATTTAATTGCCACTTTCCTTAAAAAAAAAAAAAAAAAAAAAATCAAAAGACAGTATATCTAAACTATCAAAACTCTTATGCAAATTAATTATTAATAATTTTGAAGCAGCAGAAAAGTTATTAATATTCACATCATTTATTTTACCTTCACATAGTAAAAGGTGAAATGAAATGTTAGAAAATGGGATATTTAAGTTGGGTTACTTTATTTTTTTATGTAATTTACATTATTATCAGAGGACATATCTTAGGTAGCTATGTTGTTTTTATTGTTTTTTATAATGCACTGTAATGTCTCATAAGAACACTTTGTGTGGAATTTTAAAAGAAAAAATATTTGAATTTAAGAGCTTCCAACAATTGTGTAAATTTCAAGCAGTAATTCAAAAAATAGTTGATGTTGTTTGTTCATGCTTTGGTTGTATAGTTCTATTATGGATTTGGATTTTGAGTTATAAGTTATTTAGGACTATATATTCTACTTCCTTAGATGATTAAAAACATATACTTTTACCATAAATCTCTCTCTCTCTCTCTCTCTCTCTCTCTCTCTCTCTCTCTCTCTCTCTCTCTCTCTCTCTCTCTCTCTCTACCCCCCCCACCTATTTAGCCAACCAAAAGAAGCACCATACAGAGTAGCATCCCACTTATCACCAGAGACAGCCCCAGGCAAATGAGCAGCCTCTTCTCTCTCTTCCTGTAGCCTACAATGGCAGCTTCAAGGGTCAAAATCCGTTGCCTCTGCTCCGAAATCAGCACCTTGCCACGCTCGCAGATTTCATCATCACGCCACTGAAAAAATTTACACTTACGTCCAACCTGACACCCAAGGGGCAAATAAAACCCATCATATCTTCAACCAAAATCATGAAAAACAAGAACAAATAGAATTAGCAAATAGTATTAGCACAATATTCCAACACTTGTATTAGCAAAATACAAGAAAACCAAATTTATATTGTCAGCTGAGAAAACCAATTTTTAATTTTTTTTAATTTTTTATTTATTTAAGAAAAGAAGAAATTTAAAAACCCAGAAACTATATAGAAATTTAAAAACAAGAAATTTAAAAACGTTACATGAAACGACCTTACCCAGAACAAATTTTAAAACCCAGAAACTATATAGAAATTTAAAAACATTACACAAAACGACCTTACCCAGAAAAAATATTAAAACCCAGAAAAAATTTTAAAACCCAGACAAAATCACTATCTTACCCAGTAATTTGGACACCCGTAGAACCTTCTTCCAGGATTGTCAGGTGTCCACGAAACGACCAAAACGGGTTTCTCCGAGCAGAAGCATCGGGTTGGACCCCTTTTCCTCAAGCTTCCACTCGACGACATCGAGCTTGAATCCATGGAAAGCAGTTGATTTGAAGATGGTTTTCTGCTGTGTGGTGAGCGAGGAGCTGATGAGCAAGGAGCGAGGAGCTGAGGAACTTCAATCTGTGTTGTGACTGATGAGCGAGGAGCTAAGGAAACTTGGGGGTTAGGGATTTCTATTTGGTATTGGCGTGATTTGGGGTTTTATTTGGGTTAGGGAGGTTAGGGAGGGTCACGTGAGGGACACGTGACTACTAAGGCAGGGAGTAACTAATAGTGACCAATCAGGTTACTATAGCTATTATTTTATCATTTTGTATCAATTCCATTTGCTACGTCAGCAAAATCCATTTATGATGTAACGGGAGGGACAAAAATGGAACCGTTTTTCAGGATAGGGACTAAAAGCGGTAAAAATAAAACTTAGGGACTAAAACGGAAATCACCTTAAAATGTAGGGACTAAAATGTGTTTTTCGCCTTATTATTGTTGTTGTTGTTGTTGTTGTTGTTGCTGCTGCTGCTTATGAAACTAATATGAAGTCTTGTTATTTAAAAGCAGACAATCTAATGAACCAAAACTCATGAACCAAAAATCATGGCCATCAATTGATGGTGTCAATTTTACACAAAAGTATTTTAAAGCCTGAGTTATGGTATTTGTCTATAAACAAAAATGTATAAATAAAACATCAAACATGTGATGAGCAAATCACCATATGATCTTAATGTTTAAACTATAAAGATTGAAAATTCAAACAATAAATTAAGAAAGTGCATTGCTAACAAAAATAAAGTGACACCAGTCTTTTGCATTTGCATTTATATTTGTTTGGCATTTGCCTATTCCTATAGCGTAGGGCCAATTCTTGGAGGCTCATAAAAAACACCCATATCAATATCACAATATGCATTACATGTCACTAAAACTATCAATGTTCATATTTTAATTTTCATCAAAAAAATGTTCATATTTTAATAGTATGACTTAAAAGGAGAATCTTTCTCAAAAAAAAAAAAAAAACTTAAAAGGATCGAAAGGAACACAATTAAATTTGATAAAAGAGTACCTCTATTAATGTTTAAGACAAATTCATATATTGTAATCCTCGTCTACTTTGGTAAAAGAATGGAAGTCCTAACAGAGAGAGGCAAAGACAAAAACTCTTACAATCTTGAGTACTGTTCAACGTGGATTTAAAGGGTAATTTGCAATTTGTGCTCCACTTCAACCTTTATCAATTTGAATACTCAAGAGGCTGGTGATATAAAGTGATTTTATACAACAAAGCTTATGACTTCTCAACTTACATTGCATGGAGAAATTAATTGGCTTCATCAATGTTATTACTTTCTGTGTTCAGTTTATTTTTTCATATGCTGAATTATCTTTTAGACAATAGGTTTAGGCTCAACTGTGAAAGTGCATTTTTCTTGTTATCCGAGCATGTCCATGTAACTATTTTTCCCTTTTTCCCTCATCTTTTAACTGATCCCATTGCTTTAAAAATATTTAATATATTTATTTCGCATTCATGTGAAAGTATTGACAATTGATTGCATCCCATTACTTTTATAACATTTAATAGGAAAATTATTAGGTACTCCTGGAGTACTATAAATGCGTACTCCCTCCTCTCACATGAATGGTGGATCCCACTTGGTGGGACCCACCATTCATGTGAGAGGAGGAGTGTAGAAGGCATTAAAGAGTAAGACTAATAGAAGAAAGAAAAAAATATATATAATGGGTAGTCTAAACGGTTGTATCTTACATGGGGAAACAGACAAAGAGAAAAAAAAAAAAAAATGAAATGAGCTTATTCTCCATGTAATTATTTTTTCTATTAATTTTTTTACATCAAGATGTAACTTATTTTTATAATATCTATTATACATATATTGTATGATTGTAAAATTGATAATTTATATTTTACCTTGGAATTGGAAAATCAGAGTTACTTTTGCAATGGTTGCACCAAAACTCATTTTTAGATTTAACTTTTTTGTTGCACTTTGAGCATCCGATATAGTACCATCCAAAGTTTGTTTCAAAATTTTTTGTTGTTGCAAGGCGTGTGAATACAGTATCCTACAATATAAAAGAAAAAAAAAATTACTTTTTTTGGTTAAGATTATTGAAAACTAAATATATTATTGGTGTACCGTTATTGAAAAAAAAATTAGAGTACCTGATCATCTGACTCCCATTCCAAGGATATTATTTGCTTGATTTTCCTTCTTTTTTCAAGCAGTATTTCCTCCTTGAATTGTAGAGGAATTCCATCAGTTCAAGTATTTTCCACATTTCTTTCATGATAGAAGATTAAAATTAAAACATAGTTAACAATCATTAGATATGTAGGTTGTTATTGTACTAAATTAATCTATTAGGATTATTTTTTTAAAATAATCGATTAGAGTAGATCAACAATCAAAGAGAACAAAAAAAAAAAACTCAAAATATAAAATTAAATCACATCAACCAAAAGTAGTAGAGTTCTAAAGAATACAAAAATTTATCAACCTAAAGTAGAGATGCAAGAAAAATAAAAATAAAAACAAAAAATAAACCGAGAGAGAGAGAGAGAGAGAGAGAGAGAGAGAGAGAACTTTTGCTTTTGTGACGGAAAACTATGCAAAGAATGGAAGAGAGAATAACAAATTTATAGTAAAATAGTGTGAATAAGAAGAGACAAAATAAGGGAAAGATGTAGAGTGGTATTAAATTAGAAGGTAATGGGGATATGAAAAGGTATAGGAGGGAGAAAATGTAAATATTAAAAAAATGAGTAAATATTAAAAAGAAATATAAAAAATTATAAAGAAATTGAGTAATGATGTAGATGCTAACGTGGCTTAACTGGAGCGTAGCAACAATAAATGCTACACTTCAGCTTTTAGATATATATAGATATAGATTTGATAAAACATAAGCTGCCTTTTCCTAAAGTCTCCCTACACCCTTTTATAATAGAACCTCATCTAACTTACGACTAGGTTTCCTAATTAAACTAGGAAACATAATAAAGATAGAAATAAATTAAGAAAGCAAATAAATCTAAATCCTAATTCAAATTCAAATACAAATAAAACTCCTAAGTCAACTAAAATACTAATAAGAGATGTGATTTGCTTCCTTCCAACTTCTACGCGTGATCTACTGCTGAAGACAAACATCATCATTAGCCTAAGTTTGCTGCAAACTTCTAAATAATTCCACTGAACATACTACAATATCTCAAGCAGGACTTGTGCATGATTGGCTGATTAATTTTAAATAAGGAACGTAATATTCTAGATATGTTGGCCTCTTATTATTCCTCCCTAATTCCTGCCGTGGAATGCCATCAATTTCTTGGCTTTCACAAAGTGCCTAATCTCCAAGGTCGCAGTCACAGAATGCACCATCTTCATCAGATGTCCCTACATCAGATCGCAATTATCTTCAGTAAAATTTCTACGACGACACAAAATAAATGCTCCAATATCCATGCATCATTGAACTCTCATAAAAAGAGATAATCACGTACAGTGTGCCTAACTGCCCATGTGATGAGTTTGCCACGTGCTGGAAACTTTTAAAGAAGCCTACAAACACGTGTGCACAAATTCATCATCCACTCCCAGCGAAAACAAAAATCTAGCCGTTACCCAACTTTTCCTTCTATTTCCTCAACTCTCCCCTAATCCATCATAGATTGGCTATTGCTAATTTATTGCAAATTTCTTTTCGAATCTATAGTGTGAAAAAATCCTAACCCATTTTGCCTCCTCGATAATTGAACAAAACCCTTGTCTTCAATTCAAGAAACAAATAGAAATTCTCACCAATTTTACCCTTTTATTATCTAAAATAAACACTTTCCTATTGTCCTGGAATTACAACATCTCCCATTTTCACTTTCCATTGATTTCAAAATTTCCATTTCTGTGCGATTTGTTTCACCTTTCTTTGAACGAATCTTAATTTTCTTGGCTTAGAGTAGAAATGGTGAGATTATGGCTTCAACAACAGTAGTTAAATATATTATCTCCCTTCATTTTTAAGTGGCTATTGTCAACGAGTTTGTTGGTATACATTACTCTTTAGCATTTAGTGTAACTTATCTGGGATACAATTTAGGTTCACCTAATATTACCTCACATATATGTTTTCTTTCCAAGTCTATAATTTTTTCATTGCGATTATGTACGATTTTTAGTCCCCTTCACACAACTGGATTAACCTAGTTAATTAACCATGTTATTACTTAGTCCAAATTATGCAAAACTAGGTTATCACAATCAAACAATCATATCACGCATAGTAGCGAAATAGTAAATAATACAAAAATATGATGACCTAAGAAACCACACCAGTAGAAACCTGGAGAGGATTTAACCTAGTTATCCTTAAGGTAAACTTGAATCTACTATAGAAAGAACTGAAGTTTTACAATAAGACTTAGATCACTAACATCTTATTGCTACCCATCAGTAGAAACTTACTGATACAACTACGTGTAAACTCCGAGACCACGGACTCCTTCTTTCTTGGATTCTCCGGCAAGTACAAGCACTCCCTCTTGTGTATCTTTAAGCTCTTATGGCAGCAACTGAATGATCATCAAGTTCTTGAAGAAATCTCCTCTTGATAATCCTAAGCTTGTGTGAAGAAAGCTCCTCACAGATCTCACAAGAGATTCACATAAACAGGAATATGAGCAACATCTAAAACGTGGCTATGGTTTGCCTTATATACCTAGGGCAAAAACATAAAACCCTAAACGTTTTAGGAGTTAGGGCTGAGTTGGAATTATGCAGCAAAAACACATTCTGCCTGAGATTCGATTGATCGAGCCTAAACTTCGATTAATCGAGCCAGGCCGAGATGCACAATAACTACTACATCAGTTCGATTCCAACTTTACATAAAAGAATCAACTTTGAGCAAGTCTTAACAAGACTAAACAACCTGTTTTGATCATGGTTTGCCAATAATACATATTAGAGTTCTAAATACATGAAATCCTAAGTCTTTAGAACCTAACAAACTCCTCCTTTCACAATCCGTGACAAAACACAAACTAAAAGCTCAAAGTTTACAAAATAAAACCCTTTACATAACAAATCCAATCCTAACTACTATCCATCAGTTGCAAGTGTAGACAGCAACTCAATTGAATCAACTTGTATTTCCTGAAATAATTAACAAACACATAAACGCATGTGTGAAAAATACAAGTAAACAAAATAAATTCTTGATTTCACTAAAACACAAAATAAAAACATATATCAAATGAATAACTCAAAAATATAAGTCAATAAGAAATGAAACAAGAATAAAAAATAAATGTATCTCCCCTTAACATGAATAGCCCAACAAAAATACATCTAAAGCCAAAAGAATGTAAATACAAGATGTAGCTCCTAGATACAATCTAATCATCACAGGGCTCCAAAACAAACAAAACTCCCCCTATCATCAGAAACCTACAGGCTACACAAAAAACAACTCAAAATGCTACTCCCCCTTTTTGTGATGGAATGCCAAAGGGCAATCAGAATCCATCATCAAAAGGAGGTGGTGTAGGAGATCGTCTAAAATGCGCCAACTCTGCACGCATAGCACGAACCTCATTGAGCAAGTCCACCAAAACCTGTCCTTGAGCCGCATGAACGGTCAAGACATGATCCAATGTACGTCGTATGTCGAAATCATCCGAAGTAGTCAATGAAGGAACATCAGCAGTAGCAGCAGCACCAGACACCTCAGCCTGTGCATCACTTGTAGAAGAGGAAGGAAGGGGTACAGCACTAGAAGACTGAACACGAGGAGGTATCAAATGTGCAGCCCTCTGACGAAGGAAAGTGGCACCTATGGGACCAGTAATATGGACGGGCTCAGACATGGGGAAACCATCTAAAACTAAAAACAACAAAATCTTATGAATGAAAATAGGATAGACAAGAGCGTGACCAACAACGCTACTCCTATGAATCTCGTTCAAAGAACGAAGAAACAGATGAGGAAAAGAAATAGAAGCACTAGAAACAATGGCATATAAAAACACACATCTCTCAATAGGGATGGTATGGAGATGAGAGATAGGCCACAAAGAATGACATCCTATCCTAAGAAAAAGATAGGTAGTCTCAGAAAATTCAGCGGACGTGATCTGAGGATTAGACCCCACTGGATAGAAGACCCAGTGATATATGACATGACATCATCTAAGGGTGGAGACTCCTCATAAGGATAGACAGGCTGCCTAACGACCGGAACCCCAAAAGCCTCAGCCACTACCCTAGGGGTAATGGTGAACTCAACACCTCGTATCCATCTCCGAACAAGGGTGTTGGAATCATAGACGTGGCAAGAGAGGTTCGAATAGAACTCTCTAACTAGGGCTATCGGGGGTGGATGATCTATCTCCAACAAAGACAACCAGCCTCGACTCTCAAAGTTTGCCCTAATGGCAGGATCTAACTCATTTAGCATAACAGAACACTCAGCCCAAATTTTCCTCTTACTGTTCAACTTATCATAGGCCTTTCTGCTTTTGGCATCCTTAAACATCTCACTCCTAGAGGGAGACTCAGAAGTGGAGGGAGTCCTATAGGCTCTAGTCTTCCTAGGCATGGTGCTAAGGAAAGGACAAAGACACAAAGCAGAACCAAAAAGAACAAAAAGGAAAAACCAAGAGCAGACTGCAAGTTACCATAAAACAAATATAGAACAAAAATCTATATGATGCATGAACAGCTTAAATGTGATGATGCATGCTCTAATGTAGTGAAACGAAGTTCAATTTAAGTTCAAATTTACAAAATTGGCTTAAGCATAAAGTTTCAAAAAAAAAACCCCGCAAATTTGAAAACCACTTGTTTGTTTTTTAAAACTTTAATCAATTGATCATCACACAAGATAGAAAATAGATTAGAATGATCAATTACATCAATCTAACCAGCCAATTTCATCAATTTTAAAATCAGATTAGAACAAGTCCTAGAAATTTCAATTTCTCACAAATCACAAAATTGATCAAATTAACCAACATAGATCATGTATATAACATCATAGCACAAAAACCCATTGATCAATTTCAGAAAATAAAGCTTGAATAATCAAAGATCTCAATTTTCCATAGGTCCGAAAATTCACCCATAAAACCATGAATTAATGCATGAAACATGAAATAAAATGCAAAAGGAAGGGTATAATGGACTTACCGGTCTTGGGAGAGGATAACTTTGCAAAAAATCCGGAGGAAAATGACAAAAAATTGAAGTGGAGCCTAGTCCAAATCGGAGAGAGAGAGAGAGAAAAGTTTAAAAACTTTTGAAAAAGTGAAGTTGAACAAGTCAAACCCAGATTTTTTAAAAACCTTATTCACGATTTTCGATTTATCAAAAATCAGTTTCGATTGATCGGATTAGACAGAGGCTCACTTTAATTTTCAATCGCAATTTCGATTGATTGAAGATCAGGTTCGATCGATCGAAATTGTAAAAAAAAAAAAAATGAATTTTTGAAAAACAACAGAATTTGATGCAAACTCTCCTCAAAGCATTGAATATTATGTATAAAATGCATGAGTATGAGATGAAATGATTTTCACAAACCCAATATTTAAACCCAGTTTTCCAAAATTAAGATTTTCAAACAAACTCCCTTTGAATTCTCAAGTAATAACTCTGTTTTGCATAAAATTCAAAGTATTTTCAAACTTGGTTGGTCAAACTAAAAACACACGCAATAACATGTACAAAGTTTAGCAAAGAGTAACTCGTGTAGTGTGTGCAACTAGCAAAAGTTTGAGATACATGTGAGATGATATGTGAATAGAAATCAAACAAAAAGTTTACAAAATTCATCATACAGAATTTAAAAGAGACTATCACCTAAAGAGTTACATCATATAACTCTTACATCTCCTAGATCATAAGCTTGCAATCATGTAAGTTTCTTGAATTTGCCTCATATTGTACACACCAATTTTAGTTGTTCAGAAACTTAATAAAATAGTAGGGATAATGTACACACCAATTTTATTTCTTTGATTTAGCTTTAAGTCCAATAATGTACACACCAATTTTAAGCATTTAAACCGAGGCTACACCTTATGTTCTTTTTGTGCATGAGCTACACTTTCTTGAACACAAAATTTTACAATATGCACTAAGGTGTTCATGATTTGAGTGAATAGTGGTAAGATGATTATTTATGCTTTTCTCAAAAGGTTCAAGTTCGACAATCAAAGATATGTGACTTCAAGATCAAGACAAAGTGATCAAAAACCATAAACATCTTTCCCACACAACATGCACTACAAAGCTTTAACTAGTAAAGTGCAATAAATAAGCTCATCCAAGCTAAACAATGTACAGAGACATGTTATGTGAAAATAAATTGACCAAACTTGTTTTCAAAAACTAAGAGAGTAAATACATAACACAATTTGCTTCCTTTTTTTTTTTTTTTATTTTGAAAAGAAGAAACAAAAAAAAAAAAAAAAAAAAAAAAAAAAAAAAAAAAAAAAAAAAAAAAAAAAAAAAAAAAAAAAAAAAAAAAAAAAACCCCAGAAACCAAAGGACAATGGTCACAAAGAGTAGAGCAACGAAGCATAAGGACCATGTCAAAAAGACTCAATTAGATCGAGTCTTTTGCATCCAAAACCTTTTAGATGCACTACGAGTATTTGAGTTCTTATTCACATTAGAGTGATTTCTAACTCCAGGATTGGAATAAAGGTTTAGAGCCTTTACCAATTCACTAATAAGTGCCATAGGATCTTGTGCTTGAGACACAGATACTTTTGGCTTATTTGCTCGCTTAGTTACTTGCAGCTTGTAACAATTTGGACGAATGTGTCCAGACTTTCCACAAAAATGACAAACCCAAACAGGCTTACCATGCATCTTGTCCTTAGAAGGGGTAGACTCCTTAGATTTAGACTCTTTCAGATCAACCTTAATCTTCCTAAGAGGTGTGACCTCTACAGGTTTAGTAGTCTCACTCACAACCTCACTCACAAGGTGTTCAGAGGAAGAAGAAAAAACAAAGTTTGTGAAATTTGGTGCAATCACAGAGATGCTTTCAACAAAACCTAATCTAGATTTGTCAAAATGAGCCTTTTGAACACTCAGCATTTGATCAAGTTTAAAACTAGCAGATCTAGCAACAGATAAATCATGTTCCAAATATTTAACTTTATCAAGAAAGAGCATATTCTCAGTTTTCACATTGTTCAAAAGATCATTAGTATCAAACAATTTAACAAGCAAATTTTTCTTTTCAAGCTCAAGAGATGCAATTTTCTTTAAGCCTAATTCAATATTCATAGCATCCTTTGCAACAACTTTGCAAAGTTTATTGTAGGCTTCATGAAGATCTGCATCCTCAGAGAGTTCTCCATAAGAAGGGTTCTCTTCAACAGACACACTTTCATTGACTAGAGCAATAGCAGTGAAAGCAATGAAGTTTCCATCCTCGTCACATCCGAACTCATCATCAGAAACTTCATTATCACTAAGGGTTACAGTCATAGCCTTACCTTTAAACCTCAAGTATATGGGACATTCAGATTTCATGTGACCATACCCTTGACATCCAAAACACTGAGGACCCTAAGAATTGTTTGAAAATTGACCAACTTTTTCTCTAGGTTTTTCATTGTTGTTAACCTTAGTGGGATCATTCTTCCTAAAGTTTCTAGGTTCAGCAATGTTTGTACCTCTTGCCCTTCTGTTACTGTTCCTAAGAAGGTTTTTAAAGTTCTTAGCAAGGTAAGCAATCTCTGTAGCAGAAAGCTCATCATCAAATCCACCAACCTCAACATCATCAACTGACTTAAGAGCCATTGACTTGGATTTGCTAGTTTTGGGTAGGTCCAACTCATAGGACTGAAGAGATACTACAAGGTCATCAACAAGGATGGAGTCCACATTCTTGCTCTCAGTTATGGCAGTCACTTTGGGTCTAAAGTCCTTAGTCAAAAATCTAAGAATCTTCATAATAATTTTAGGTTGATCATAGATTTCACCCAGATTATATACAAAATTAACAATGTCATTTAGTTTAGCATAGAATTCATTAAAAGATTCATCATCAAACATCCTAATGCTTTCAAATCTAGATGTTAACTGCTGCAACTTATTAATTTTAACTACCTTAGTGCCTTCATGCATAGTCTGGAGGATTTTCCAAACAGTGTGAGCAACCTCAATATTAGAGATTTTCTTAAATTTCTCCATAGAAACAGCGTTAAAGATAGGATTCATAGTTTTGCTATTGAATCCAGCTGCTTCTTTTTAAGAAGTTTGCTACTCATTCACAGGAGTAGTGGGCTTCTCCCATCCGTACTCAACGGAGTTCCTGACTCTCTCATCAATAGATTTTAGGAATGCTTTCATCCTTACTTTCCAATAAGCATAATTATTCCCATCAAAGTGAGAAGGAATAGCTAGAGAGTGTCTATGTTCCATGACAACAGGGGTCAAGGATCAGCTCAGAAATCAAAAGATCTACAAACAGAGAGCTACTCGCTTTGATACCACTTGTACAGTTTTTAGACCCCTTAACACAACCGAATTAACCTAGTTAATTAACCAAGTTATTACTTAGTCCAAATTATACAAAACTAGATTATTACAATCAAACAATCATATCATGCATAGTAGCGAAATAGTAAATAACACAAAGATATGATGACCCAAGAAACCATACCGATAAAAACCTGAGGAGGATTTAACTATCCTCAAGGTAAACTTGAATCCACTATAGAAATAATTGAAGTTTTACAATAAGACTTAGACCACTAACATCTTATTGCTACCCACCAGTAGAAACTTACTGACACAACCACGTGCAAACTTTAAGACCATGGACTCCTTCTTTCTTAGATTCTCCAACAGTACAAGCACTTCCGCTTGTGTATCTTTAAGTTCTTATGGCAGCAACTGAATGATCATCAAGTTCTTGAAGAAATCTCCTCTTGATAATCCTAAGCTTGTGTGAAGGAAAGCTCCTCACAGATCTCACAAGCGATTCACACAAACAACAATATGAGCAACATTTAAAACATGGCTAGGGTTTGCCTTATATACCTAGGGCACATAAAACCCTAAACGTTTTAGGAGTTAGGGCTAAGTTGGAATTATGCAACAAAAACACATTCTGCCCGAGATTCGATTGATTGAGACTAAGTGTCGATCAAGCGAGCCAAGCCAAGATGCACAATAACTACTGCATCAGCGCGATTCTAACTTTACATAAAAGAACCAACTTTGAGCAAGTCTAAACAAGACTAAACAAGATGTTTTGATCATGGTTTGCCAACAATACATATTAGAGTTCTAAATACATGAAATCCTAAGTCTTTAGAACCTAATATATTATATTGGTGGAACATATATATGTCTATAAAGATCTCTGTTTCGAGCTAGGAGGAAGAATGTTAATATTGGTTTTTTAATATGTTAAGAAAACGGTTGCCAATGCATGGTGGCATTGTGTATGCTATGTGCCCCACAAAAGACCGATTCGTTCATATTTTTACCAAGGGGTTTCCTACTGCTAAATTCTAGATGATCAAATTCAAGTTGAACCTTCTTTCAAATCGTGCTTAGGTTATTGAGCAAAAAAAATGAGTGCACAACTTATTTTATGCGAAATGTTTATACGTATTTGTATTGAGAACATATATTTATATAATTGTATGTGTCAATACTCAATTCTTCATATAGTTGTTATTTATCCCCTTTATATAGTTGCTATAGATACATACAACCCCAATCATTGTTGGGCTGATGGAGTACAAAAATTTTCGTTAGTCACTCTTTGCCTATTGATACTAAGAGTATATATTTTTAAATGCATAACATCCCAGATACATTAGTTCATACAAGATTTCACAACGTCAATCTGAATGATCTTTATACCAGAAATTAAAAGCCCGACATATTAACTTCAAATACTAATAACTTGGGATAATTTTGGTCCTAAGTAACATACCACTTATAAGTAGTTTACAGAATCATAGGACATACAAAAGCAAGGGTCACAAAATTATAACTAGAAATAATAATAAAGGAGAACAAGCTTTAACAAGGTACTTGCATGATATGAAACTTGAATAATAACACAGATATCAGACACCATTATTTCTGTTTCCAAGTATTGCCAATTTGATTTTGTTAATCTGGGTCACCACATCCTTGATGTCAAGTCTTTCATCTGGTAATTCTTCAGAACACCTTAAGCCTAATTCTAAGACAGGTGAAAGAATAGTTTTCATGGCAGTTACATCTCTTCCATCTTCAATGTTAAGCAAACCATCGTCCACAACTTTCATTCGATCAGGAAATGATGCAATCCATTGCCTCATATTTAATTCTCCAACAAAACTTTTATCAGTGGGTTTCTTTCTTGTGAAAACCTCCAACAATATTATTCCATAGCTATAAATGTCACCTTTGGTAGATACTCTTCCTTCAGAACCATACTCTGTCATACTCACATTTGTCAAGAAATTATTAAGTTAGATTCACACGCTTGTCAATTTTTTTTTCTTTCAAATTTAGTAGTACACTAATATCTTTACACATTCATACTTTTTTTTTTAAGGAAAGTGTTCATTGTATCCATCCATGATTCGTCTACCGATGTATATATGTACACTATAGATATATATATATATAATCTTCAATTGTGCCATGACTAATTCTTTGTCTACTTGCTATTATGTCCTTTCATTTTACTTATGTTACTGGGAATGATTATCTAACTTAAAAGCATGATGTAATGTTACTTATTTTACAATTGTTGACATAATCTATCATCTATTTACTGTTTTAAAAATTATATTAGATGAGACTGATCTGTTGAACTAGGAATCAGACTCAAAACTGGTCCAATAAAAAGCGGTCAAGAACAGGAAAAATTGGAAACTGTTCCTTCTTCAGTTTTTTAACCGTTCCGATTTTTAAAATCATAGATCTATTGTAATTTATGAATAATAAAAGTGATATTAATGGCAAATCTATGTAAAAATAAATTTTTTTATTATTTTATTTTATAACTTGATAGTTGGGAAATTAAAAATTGAACCTTGGATGTTTCTATTGAAAATACCAAAAGATACCGACCAATTAATCCACAAAGCTACACATGTGATAGTAAAGTTGAAATTTTATAAAATAAGTTATTTCCCAAAATATTGCGTATACACTTTTTTGTAATTATTTTCAGCTCCAAACTTCCAAGCCGAATATGAAAGCCCCTACGCATACCTACATATTCATTTATGTCTTCATTTAAAGATAAGACTTTGAAATGATTTGTATAAGACTTGGAGACTAATCACCATAGCTAGAACTTTTCTAGTCAATTTCAGGATAACGATCTACTAAGACCTGCCATGTATACGGTCTATGGCTATAAAATATGCTATACGTGGGGATAAGGCAAGTCATATCAAAACCATGGTTGCTTTAGCAAGTCCAATATTAAATTACCTACTGAATTAACTTGTATTTGACATGTGAGCATGACATATAAAACAAATAATTTAACTGTAAATTCATCAGAATCTAATGCAATTACATTACTGTGTTGATGATAACTGCCATGCACATTGTTATTTCTAAAATTAGCAATTATTAATGTTATTCATGAAATTAGACTACTAATTAAATTAACAAAGGTGAATTCATGTATACCTGGTGCAATGTAGCCAATTGTCCCGATGGTTTGGGTTTGGGTTGTGTCATTTTCAACTAAAATCTTTGCAATGCCAAAGTCACCAACATGTGCAACTAGGTCTTTGTCTAAAAGGATATTGCTAGGCTTTAAATCACAATGCACCACAGATTCTGATCTACCATTGTGGAGATATTCTAACGCTAATGCAACATCCACCATAATGCTTACTCTTTGAACAAGATTCAAGCAGTAGTTGTGAGCGTATAACCACCTTTCAAGACTACCATTTGACATGTATTGCAGCACCAAAGCTCTAAACTCAGGGGTGGAGCATGTACTAATGACTTTAACTAGATTCCTATGTCGGATTGACCTCAATACCTTGCATTCAGCATCAAAACTTCTAAAAGCACCCTCTAATTGCCGATTAAGAACTTTGACAGCAACAATTGTACCATCAGATAGTATCCCTTTGTACACAAAACCAAAACCTCCAATTCCAAGCAAGTTGCTTTCACAAAAGTTGTTTGTCCCATGACAAAGCTCTTGGTATGATATCATTCTATGATCCACTTCAGGCAATGTGATAGGTAAACTTGGAATGTGCATGTTACATTGTCGATCTCTTCTCAGCATAGTGACTAGTGCTGCAAAGATTATAAGTGATGCAATGACAGGAACAATATATATGAGCAAAATTTGTTTTACCCTTGATCCATGAGAACTTGGACTTGTGCAAGGTGGAACTCCAAAAATTGGATTCCCACAAAGTGCTTCATTACCTATAAATGATTCTGCCGTGAAGTTTGCAAAAGGTCCATTGAATGGAATCTCTCCTGATAACTTATTAAAGGACAAATTCAAATACTTAAGATATGGATTTGCCTCAAGAGACTTAGGAATTTCACCAGAGAGATTATTATTTGAGAGGTCCAACTGATCCAATCCCTTCAATTGTCCAAAAGATTGTGGAATGTCTCCTTGAAATGAGTTCTTTGACAAATCAAGATAACGTAGGCTTTCAAAACTTCCAATGATACTTGGAACATTTCCAGTAATTTGATTATGGGATAAATTTATGTATTCAATAACATCTACATTTCTAAGATTTGGAGACACAGGCCCACTAAGGGAATTCCATGATAAATCTAAAAACAACAGATTTTCAATACTCCATAAATTTGATGGTATTGATGATGACAGTTGGTTAGAACTAAGGTTTAGCCTCTGCAAAAGATTGAGATTTCCGATGCAATCTGGGATGTATCCGGAGATTCTGTTATTTGAGAGAGACAATTCTCCCAGGTTCTTTATTTGACACAGTTGTTCTGGAATGAATCCTTCAATCTTGTTTTCATCAAGATACAATCTTTGCAAGCTCTCCAATCCCCCAATTGTTGATGGTATGGTTCCGGTCAAACTATTACCATTCAACAAAAGAGTGTTCAAGTTTTTCAGTGAACCGATTCCCATTGGAATTTGACCCTTTATTTGGCAATGATCTGCAATAAAGAGTTCAAGTGAAACTGAAAAATTTCCAATGACATCCGGGATTGCAATATTCAAGGGATTGGACCATAAAGATAGTGCTTCCAAAACTCTGCAACTAGTCAAAGATGAAAGGAAACTATGTTCTTGATCTCTAGGTTCATCTGTCAGCTGATTATCACCCAGATTAAGTAATTGGAGATATTTTAAGTTTCCCATATTTCTGGGTATAGGTCCAGAGAGTAAATTTCCAGAAAATTCTACCCGAATGAGGTTAGAACAATTTGAAAGATATGATGGGATAGGACCACTAATTTTGTTGGAATCAAGAAACAGACGTTCTAGATTAGAGCAAGAGAGCCAAGTACCTAAAGGAAGATTTCCAGACAAGGAATTTCCAAACAAGTTGAGCGTTTGTAGAGAGGTAATGTTGAAAATATTTTGGGGTATTTTCCCTGTGAGATCATTCTGTAGAAAAAACAATAAATTCAGATTTTGATGATACCCTAAATCACTTGGAATGCTTCCTTCTATGTGGTTATTTTCAATGGCAAACTCCTGTAACATTGACAAGTTGCTAATGATAGGAGGTATGTTTCCAGTTAAGTTGTTACCTCCAAGATATAGCACTTCAAGCTTTTCTAAACTCTCAAAACCTTTTGTAATACTTCCATCAAACTTATTGTATGACAGAGATAATTCTAAAAGCTCTGTACAGTGATTAAAATGAGAGGAGAGCTTACCGCTAAATTCGTTAAAGGAAATATACAGTATTCGAAGATGAGGACAATGGCTGCAAAGATCTATTGGAAGGGTTCCTGAAAAATGATTTTCTGTAATAAAAATAGCCATTAGAGAAGACAAGTTAAAGATGGCAAGAGGAAATGGACCAGTGAAGCTATTGGTTTCCAAATTCAAGAACTCTAATGAAGACATATTGCTGAGGGACGAAGGAATTGTACCATTTAACTTGTTTCCTTCAAGAGAGAAATATCTAAGCTTCTGGCAATTATGTACAGTTGGAGGGATAGTACCTTCCAATAGGTTGTTTGACAACTGAAGTTTCCTTAAGCGGCGCAGATGACTAATCTCATGTGGCAGAAAACCATAGAAGCTGTTGTTTCTAAGATTAAGTGAGATTAGGAAGGAGAGGTTTCCAATATGAGGGGAAATGGTGCCACGGATACCCATGTAAGAAAGGTTCAAGGCTGTGACTCTTTGTCTGCGTCGACTGCAAGAGACCCCAAACCACTCACAGAAGTTTGTTATTGTGGACCAGTTACCAGCAGAGAAGACAGTATCGTTTGGACCAAAACTGATTTTAGATTTGAAGGCAAGGAGAGCTGATTGATCGGTAAAGTTGTTAGAGGATTCTGTCAAGTGAAGTATGCATGGCTGCGCTAACAAAAAAGTCAACAGTAGGAGAATGGATGGCCTTTCTATTAGCATCATTAGTACTAGCATCATGAGTGTGCGGAGAGACAGACGAGGCACTTTGGAGTCGAGTTGGGATAGGAATTATATGTAGGATCGTAAATGCCTGGCCTTCTTTTTAATATATAAAAGAAAGAAAAGATGTGGGTCCATAATCATGAATAAGTGGGGTGTAGAGAAGTAGAAAAAAAAAATATATATATATATATATATATTTATAAATAAGTGGGGTGTAGAGAAGTAGAAAAAAAAAATATATATATATATATATATATTTATATATTTTAAACTGTGGAGCCGGAACATTTTAATTGGTGTTAATCAAAATGACATAACCATATCAGCCCGTGTATTTTACACATCTATTTTTATACTAAAAACCTACTTTTTTTATTTTACACATCCACTTTTACAAAACACCCACATCACTTCATCTATTTTATCGCCTCTTTTATTTAAATAATCAATTTTCTCAATTTTCTTATTATTTCCTCAACTAACCCCTTTTTATATGCGCGCTCTCTCTGTCTCTCTCAACCCATTTTTTCTGATTTGTTGCTCTCTCTCTATACCCATCTCTTTACCCATAACCCATCTCTAGACCCATTTCTGAATCAACTCTCCCTCTCGGTCTAATCCACACTATCTCAGTCACAAGCACCGATCCACAGCTCCAATCAAGCAAGCACCGATCTCCCTAGCTTCAATCCACAAGCACCGATCAAATCCGACCAAATCAGATTTGACCGAGATCTCCCTAGCTCCAATCCACAAGCATCGATTAGTTAGTGTATCTCCCTAGCTCCGATCAGGCTCTGATCAGGCAAGACCCATACCCATGAGCTCCGATCAAGCAAGACCCACGAGCTCCGATCGTTCTAGTCAAGCACTGATCGTTCCGAGAAGCATCAATCTCTCTTTGTTGTTTGTCTATTTGGGTTTGTTTGTGTGTGGGTGTGTTTGTGTATCTCTGTGTTTTTTTTTTTTTTTTGAGTAAGTGTATCTCTATGTTGATTTGTTTGTGTGGATGTGTTTGGGTTAATTTTCTGTTGATTTTGGGTTAATTTTCAATTGATTTTGGTTAATACTTTGTGCTAGGTTGCGATGTTTGGTGGTGGCACTGGGTTTGGTGGTTGGGTGGTTATTCTAGCGCGCTGGGTTGTTGTAATGATTGGGGAAGAGTAGTTTGATAGAGGAGAGAGAAAATAAAATAAAATAAATCGTTTACACGTGAACAGTAACCATGTATATATACACGGTTACTGTTCATTTACACAGCCGAGTATATATTTTGCACAATTTTACACTCACTGATGTGGGTGTTTTTTTAGCCAAAATGTGTAAAAATGACTGCTTTATGTATTTTGCAAGACTATCCATGGACTGATGTGGATGCTCAAATAGTGAACCATTGTAAAAGTAATATTAGTAATATTACAATTTATCACATCAATTGTGTTTCTCAATCATATCAAAAAAAAAAAAAAAAATTGGTGTTTCTCAAAAAAAAAATAATAATAATAATAATAATCACATCAATTGTGAAAAAGATAATAAAATTATTATGTAACTAAGCAATTTTTTTTTTTTTATTGGATAACTAAGCATTATTTTGAGTTAACTTGTGGAGGCAATGGCCCGTAAGATTTACTTCTCATAATCTCATATGTTCTATGTTTTGTTGACTTGGTAGTTTGTGGCAACTGGCAAGGGTGCTAAACAACAAAACAAATTCATCAATAGAGAATTGGTTTGCGCCGGGTGACACGGGCACAAGATTGTAAGATTTACTTCTAATAATCTCATATGTTCTACGTTTTGTTGACTTGGTCGTTTGTGGCAACTGGCGAGGGTGCTAAACAACAAAACACAGGCACAAGATTTGATTATTTTTCTGACTTTCAGGAAAAAAAATTTGTGGTCGTAATTTGGTACTCGCGCAATAAGAGGCAATCTCATTCTCAGTTGGGGTAGGTCCGAAATGTAATTTGCGCGTCCCAAATTCCACTCCTGTAAACGAAAAACAAAAACTAACTAAAAACTAAAAAAACACAAAAACAAACTAACAAACAAAGAGCTATCATACCAGACTTCCACGGCTCCACCACATGACTAGGAATATATGGTGCACGCAGTGGTAGATAAGAAATTTTTCTCATGGGGCCAAACTAAATGTATTATATCTTTAATTTTTCTCAAACTTATAAGTGCATATGATTTTTTTTGTCAAACTAGGAGCCCACCCCCTCCCTCCGCCCCTTGGCTCAAGTAAACAGAAAACAAGAGGGTCAACCCCAACAACTTAAGGAACACAATTATTTTTTTGAAAATGCTTAAAATTTAACTTTTTTTATAAATTGTGTTGGGACCACAATTTGATTCCCTACAACCACTCTAAAAACAAGTCCGTGTGGTGTGATGTCGAATGCTATAAAAGATTTGAGTGTGCCTTCCTCATCACCAATTGGTTTTGAAGTGGAATGGCACAGCTCACGGTCCGTCAAATGGTATCAAAGCCATGGTCATGGGTTCGAGTCACAGGAGTGTCATTGTGGGGGAGGGATTATTAGGGGGGACCATAATTTGAATCCCTACAACCACTCTAAAAAAAAAAAGTCTGCGTAGTGTGATGTCAAATGCCATAAAAGATTTGAATGTGCCTTCCTGATCACCAATTGGTTTTGAGGTGGAATAGCACAGTTCACGGTCCGGCAAATTGTTTATGTGATAAACAGTTATTGGTAAGTGAAAAAGTAATGTTAACTTGTTGTAAAATAATTTGTGACCATAGTTTTAACATTACTTTTTTTTTAATCACAACACTAATGTGGCATGTTTTGAGTGGTTGTCTATCACTTAATTATAGATCTAATATTTTTTTTTCTACCACTCATAATCTGCCACAAATAAGTTATGATCTTTTTGGCCATGACATTAGACTTATATGGTACATGAGAAAGAATAACTAAAGAGTACAAATAGTAATGGCCAGTGCACAGTGAAAGAAGCATCCAAATTCATATACACACATGAAATGACTCAATTTGATAAAAGTCAATGGAATTGGATATGGAAAACCCCATGTCCACAAAAAAATTCAGATTTTTTATATGGAAATGCACCCATAACGGGACAAACGAGTGGAAGAGTACAGAATTGGCTAATGCACTGTGAAAGAAGCATCCAAATTCACATACACATATGAAAGGATTCAATTTGATAAAAACTGATGGAATCGAATATGGAAAACCCCCTGTCCAAAAACAATTTAGATTTTTCTAAGGAAATGCATCCATAACAGGACAAGGAAGCAGAAGAATACAAATAGTAATGGTAAGTGCACTGTGAAAGAAGCATCCAAATTCACATACACACATGAAAGGATTCAAATTGATAAAATTTCATGGAATTGGATATGGAAAACCCCATGTCCACAAAAAAATTTAGATTTTTATATGGAAATGCAGTCATAATGGGACAAGGGAGCCTAACAGGACAAGCGAGCATAGAGTACAAATAGTAATGGCCAATGCACTGTGAAAGAAGCATCCAAATTCATATACTCAAATGAAGTGATTCAATTTGATAAAAGTTGATGGAATTGGATATGGAAACCCCCATTTCCACCCAAAAAAAATCAGATTTTTATATGGAAATGCACCCATAACAGAACAAGGGAGACTAACGAGACAAGGGAGCAGAAGAGTACAGATAGTAATGACCAGTGCACTGTAAAACAAAGATCCAAATTCAAAAACACATGAAATGATTCAATTTGATAAAATTTGATGGAATTGGATATGGAAAACCACATGTCCACAAAAAAAATAGATTTTTATATGGAAATGCAGTCATAATGGGACAAGGGAACCTAACAAGACAAGGGAGCACAGAGTACAAATAGTAATGGCCAATGCACTATGAAAGAAGCATCCAAATTCATATACTCACATGAAGGGATTCAATTTGATAAAAGGTGATGGAATTGGGTATGGAAACCCCCATTTCCACAAATAAATAAATAAATAAATAAAATAATATAAAAATAATAATAAAAAAATCAGATTTTATATGGAAATGCACCCATAACAAGACAAGGGAGTCTAATGAGACAAGGGAGTAGAAGAGTATAGATAGTAATCACCAGTGCACTGTGAAACAAGGATCCAAATTCATATACACACATGAAATGATTCAATTTGATAAAAGTCGATGAAATTGGATATGGAAAATTCCATGTCCACAAAAAAAATTCAGATTTTTATATGGAAATGCACGCAAAACGGGACAAGGGAGTAAAAGAGTACAAAATTGGCTAGCGCATTGTGAAAGAAGCTTCCAAATTCACAAACACATATGAAGGGATTCAATTTGATAAAAATCAATGAAATCAAATATGGAAAACCCCCTGTCCAAAAAAAAAAAAAAGATTTTTATAAGGAAATGCATCCATAACAGGACAAGGCAACAGAAGAATACAAATAGTAATGGTCAGTGCACTGTGAAAGAAGCATCCAAATTCATATACACACATGAAGGAATTCAATTTGATAAAATTTGATGGAATTGGATATGGAAAACTCCATGTCCACAAAAAATTTAGATTTTTATATGGAAATGTAGTCATAATGGGACAAGGGAACCTAACAAGACAAGGGAGCATAGAGTAAAAATAGTAATGGCCAATGCACTGTGAAAGAAGCATCCAAATTCATATACTCACATGAACGGATTCAATTTGATAAAAGGTGATGGAATTGGATATGGAAACCCCCATTTCCCCCCAAAAAAAATCAGATTTTTATATGGAAATGCACCCACAACAGGACAAGAGAGACTAACGAGACAAGGGAGCAAAAGAGTACAGATAGTAATGACCAGTGCACTATGAAAGAAGGATCCAAATTCATATACACACATGAAATGATTCAATTTGATAAAAGTCGATGGAATTGAATATGGAAAACCCCATGTCCACAAAAAATTTAGATTTTTATAAGGAAATGCAGTCATAATGGGACAAGGAAACCTAACAAGACAAGGAAGCATAGAGTACAAATAGTAATGGCCAATGCACTGTAAAAGAAGCATCCAAATTCATATACTCACATGAAGGGATTCAATTTGATAAATGGTGATGGAATTGGATATGGAAACCCCCATTTCCACAAAACAAATAAATAAGTAAAATAATAAAAAATAAAAAATAAAATCTTATTTTTATATGGAAATGCACCCATAACAGGACAAGGGAGTCTAACGAGACAAGGTAGTAGAAGAGTATAGATAGTAATGACCAGTGCACTGTGAAACAAGGATCCAAATTCATATACACACATGAAATGATTCAATTTGATAAAAGTTGATGAAATTGGATATGGAAAACCCCATGTCCACAAAATAATTCAGATTTTTATATTGAAATGCTCCCAAAACGAGACAAGGGAGCCTAACGGGACAAGGGAGTAGAAGAGTACAAAATTGGCTAGCGCACTGTGAAAGAAGCTTCCAAATTCACATACACATATGAAGGGATTCAATTTGATAAAAATCGATGGAATCGAATATGGAAAACCCCCTGTCCAAAAAAAAAATTAGATTTTTATAAAGAAATGCATCCATAACGGGACAAGGCAACAAAAGAATACAAATAGTAATGGTTAGTGCACTGTGAAAGAAGCATCCAAATTCATATGCACACATGAAGGGATTCAATTTGATAAAATTTGAAGGAATTGGATATGGAAAACCCCATGTCCACAAAAAATTTAGATTTTTATATGGAAATGCATCCATGATGGGACAAGGGAGCATAGAGTACAAATAGTAATGGCCAATGCACTGTGAAAAAAGCATCCAAATTCATATACTCACATGAAGGGATTCAATTTGATAAAAGTTGATGGAATTGGATATGGAAACCCCCATTTCCACAAAAAAAAAAAAAATCAGATTTTTATACGGAAATGCACCCATAACAAGACAAGAGAGACCAACAAGACAAGGGAGCAGAAGAGTACAGATGGTAATGACTAGTGCATTGTGAAACAAGGATCCAAATTCATATACACACATGAAATGATTCAATTTGATAAAAGTCGATGGAATTGGATATGGAAAACCCCATGTCCACAAAAAAAATTCAGATTTTTATGTGGAAATACACCTAAAATGGGACAAGGGAGTCTAATGGGACAAGGGAGTAGAAGAGTACAAAATTGGCTAGTGCACTGTGAAAGAAGCATCCAAATTCACATACAAATATGAAGGGATTCAATTTAATAAAAATCAATGGAATCAAATATGGAAAACCCCCTATCCAAAAGAAAATTTAGATTTTTATAAGGAAATGCATCCATAATGGGATAAGGCAGCAGAAGAATACAAATAGTAATGGTCAGTGCACCACGAAAGAAGCATCCAAATTCATATACACACATGAAGGGATTCAATTTGATAAAATTTTATGGAATTGGATATGAAAAACCCCATGTCCACAAAAAATTTAGATTTTTATATGGAAATGCACCCATAATGGGACAAGGGAGCATAGAGTACAAATAGTAATGGCCAATGCACTGTGAAAGAAGCATCCAAATTCATATACTCACATGAAGGGATTCAATTTGATAAAAGTTGATGGAATTGGATATGGAAACCCCCATTTCCATAATAAAAAATAAAAAAAATAAAAAAATAAAAAAAGAAATCATATTTTTATATGGAAATGCACCCATAACAGGACAAGAGAGAGTAACGAGACAAGGAAGCAGAAGAGTACAAATAGTAATGACCAGTGCACTGTGAAAGAAGGATCCAAATACATATACACACATGAAATGATTCAATTTGATAAAAGTTGATGGAAGTCGATATGGAAAACCCCATCTCCACAAAAATATTCAGATTTTTATATGGAAATGCACCCAAAATGGGACAAGGGAGCCTAACGAGAGAAGAGAGTAGAAGAGTGCGAAATTGGCTGGTGCACTGCGAAAGAAGCATCCAAATTCACATACACATATGAAGGGATTCAATTTGATAAAAATCGATGGAATTGAATATGGAAAACCCCCTGTCCCAAAAAAAAATAGATTTTTATAAGGAAATGCATCCATATATAACGGGACAAGGCAGCAGAAGAATACAAAGGGTAATGGTCAGTGCACTATGAAAGAAGCATCCAAATTCATATACACATATGAAAGGATTCAATTTGATAAAATTTGATGGAATTGGGTATGGAAAACCCCATGTCCACAAAAAAAAAATCAGATTTTTATATGGAAATGCACCCATAATAGGACAGGAGAGACTAACGGGACAAGGGAGCAAAAGAGTAAAGATAGTAATGACCAATGCATTGTGAAAGAAGGATCCAAATTCATATACACATATGAAGGGATTCAATTTGATAAAATTCTATGGAATTGGATATGGAAAATCCCATGTCCAAAAAAGATTCAAATTTTTATATGGAAATGCACCCATAACAAATTACCAACACGTTCCTTTATTGCTCAACACCAACATGGTATTGGCTTTGAATGTCTCTGATATCTAAATCTTGAAAGTAATTTACATGTCATTCAAGACTGCCCTTGGGCAAAGGAATTCTGGATTGCTCTCCCAAGACAACAAGAAATATCTTTTTTTCCATAAATCACTGGTAGAATGTTTACATGAAAATTTTACTAATATATCTCCCAGTTCTTTTCAAATGACGCATTGGAATATTTTATTTGCCTATGGAATTTGGCAACTTTGGCTATCTAGGAATAATAGGATATTCAACCCTCCTTCTAAAACACTAAATCAGCTTATGCACAAAACTTTACATTTGACCGCAGAATTTTATCATCTTGCATGTAATAGAAAAACAAAAGGAACAAAAGTCACTGAAATAATATCTTGGTGTCCTCCACAACCCCCTTTTGTTACTTTAAATACAGATGGTAGTTCTAAAAATAACCCTTGTAAAACCGGAAGTGGAGGTGTATTAAAAGACAACAAGGGATAATGGATAAAAGGTTTCGCAATTCACAATGGCAATTCCTCAAATATTATTACAGAAATATGGGCTATTTGATATAGTTTAGAAGTTGCTTGGGAATCAGTATATAAACATATAAACCTAGAAATTAACTCTCAGACTCTCCTCAATTGGCTAACAATATATGGTGTTCTGCTCAACCAAGAATGGATTGTCCTTTGGCATGAAAGATGAACTAGCAAAGAGGGAACAGGAGGACTAATGCAATTTTAGAGAATATAATGAATGACCAAACTTTGTTTAAGTAAAATATGTGTGTGATATTTTGCAATTAGGCACTCCTCACATGTGCCCAATGGACAATACTTGTAACAATGCTCCTTAGTTATTAAATAAATCCTCTTTTTATCCAAAAAAAAAAAAAACTGCTAATAATAATAACTTGTGTTGAGCACAAATTTTCACACCACATGGAATTTATTTCATTGGTAACCCACACCACATCAACAAATTATTGATTTTGGGAAAACCTCTTTTAAAGCCTAGAAAAACCCATATTCACAAAATGGCGCCAAAGCCCATGGTCCAAAACCCATGGCCATATTATCTCATCAAAACCCATAGTTCAAGCTCATGGCACAACATCTCATTTTCGGCTCATGATCCTAGTTCATAATTCTCATCGGAGGAACTTTGGGAGTCATAGTTTGGAGGGCCAAGAAGTATGTTCAGTAAAGCTCCAACGGTTCAAAGTTGATAAAGGAAACATATTACTTGACATGTCTTCCCCAATTCCCTGAACTCTGATGAGTCAGTATGCAGTAGGTAACAACATTAAATGTCCTCCTTGCTCTCCAAGATTTGGTCACAATACAAAGAGACCATAATTACATTTCTAAAACTTCATCAAATATAAACCAATGAGTCTATTAAATACCAAAATTATATTGAAAGCTCGAAAATGTGTTGAAAACACAAGAGCAGTTTAGACCCCTAAATAAAAGTTACAGCTTGATTGATTTTATACTAACTTAATACTAAGTGCAAAATAGTGTAAATGCAAGCGGATAAACAAACAAGCTACTCTAATCCATAATCATAGCAACACAATAGTAAAATGGAATGTAAAAGAGTAGGGAAGAAAGATGCAAACACAAGATAACACACCGATGTGTTATCGAAGAGGAAATTGAAGAACTCAGCAAAAAACCTCTCCGCCACCCTCCAAGTGGTAATTAATCCACTAGACAATCAGTTGGGATACATGGGTCAGCAAGAGACCCTCCAAGCCTAATCTACTTGATGTACCTAAGCCCTCCAAGCTCCTACTCCAACAAGGCTTCTCGAAACCATGTCTTGTCTAGCTCTCCAGATCCTGCAACAAGCTCCATGTTGCATCTGCCATCCTTGGCTTCTTCCAATACTTCCCAGTAGCTCCAAAACCTCACTTCACAGTTTGAAAGGGTGTGGTAAGTATTTGGGCTATAAACCTCTCAATGGTATGGAAATTAAGAGGTAGGAGTTGAGGAAATTTCACAAGCAATTGTGTAGAAGATTGTGGGTATAACAATCTCTAACTCTCAAGGTACTTGGCTAGGGTTTTCTCTCAAAAGTACTCCTCAACATTTGTAGGTAATGTGGGTATATACAGTGTGGGTACAAAAAGTGTATCAGATAGCACAGTCTAGAAAAATAGAATGTCTTGCGAGTGTCTTGCGGAAAGTCCTTACTCGCGAGCTACTCGCGAAACACAGCTGTCTCCATCCTATCCTGACTCTTCTCATTCCAACATGTGCAGATCATATGGCTCACTTCGCGGAATGCTTAGTCATGAGCTACCCACGAAAATTCTTCAATCTTCAATTGCTTGAGTCTTCACACACTCTCTCTCTATCACACAACCCTTACAATTAAATCCCACAATAAATATAAGGTATAAAATATTGAATAAAATTACAATCAAATTTGACATGAAATAAAAGCCAATAAAACACATAGTTGTAAATTACAACTTTACATATATTGTAATAAAACCATGGAATAAATATATAATTTTCCAAAAGAGAAAACTTAGCCAAAAATACCAGCAACAATTCCAGCAAAAACTACCCTAACTCCTACAGAAGCTGCAATAGCTCCAGCAACTAACACATGTCCAAAAGTGACATCATTAATCCATTAATGCCCAATCCTAGCAGTTTGAAGCCGTATCCAAAGAAGCAAAGGTCCTATAAAAGAAATTATACCATTTTAAACTAAGATCCTTAGCCTTCAGCTGCAATACTAGAAATAGGAAGATCCCATAAAAGTTAAATTACCATTTTTAGCCAAACCCATGAATTTAATGCAAAGTATTTTCTTTAGCAGGAGACCTCACACAACTGACATCATGTCAAGATAGCTACTGCTGTAAAGCTGTCAGCTATAGTAGCTACTGTTGTAAAGCTGTCAGCTGTAGTAGCTACTGTTGTATTGCTGTGTCAGCTACTGTAGAGCTGTAACAATAGCCTTAAAGTTTCAAACTTTCTTCTTTTGGCTAAAAACCAAAAACCCACTAATGAAATCACTTACTTTGTGAAAGATTTTTCCTTATTTGCTAAATTTCCTTTCAAACTAATTGGCTCTATATAAAGAGGACCAAGCCACACATTAACACACCATTATCCATCTCTCTCTCACTCTCTTATTCTGAAACTTCATCATTTTGCTGCCCATAAACACATCTTTGTATCTTTCTCCATTTCTCTTACAAAATCTCTCTTCTTAGATAACATCATTACAACACACCTATTACACAACACCACTACCCATCATATACTTACTCTCTCATCCTCAATATTCTAAAACTTCATCATTTTGTTACCCATAAACACATCTTCATCTCCTTCTCCATCTCTGTCACAAAATCTCTCTTCTTTGAAGGCAACATAACCCATGACATAACACAAAAACCACTCCAACAACAGCTATAATCTCATGTCTTTACTATATTTAACCTCAATATCTCTCATACTTCCCTATATTCTACAAACACATGCCTCACAAAATATCCACACATACTTCTCATATATCTTTAAACTCCATGTCTCACAAAATATATACATACAAGATCCATATTCAACAAAGTGTCTACATATACTTCCCATACATATTACAAACACCATTTCTCACAAAACATATATATTTCTTTTCATCTCTATTTGCCTTAAAAGACATCAAACACTCTTCCAAGAACATATTACAAAAGCCCTTTTCATGGAAGGCATATGAACATTAAAGACTAAAAGTTCTTCTCCTAGAAGGCACAATGATTTCATATTAAAGTCATTCTCATGAAAGATATAAATTTCTAATACTAAGAGTCCTTCTTATGGAAGGAAATATCACTTATATTTGACTAAAAAATAAAAGAGTATTACATGGGGAAAATCATTTAAGTGCATGATAAAAAGGATAAACTTAACCAACCTATGCACACAACTGGACATATTCTCTCTCCCTCCAGTTGCACCCATTTTTCCCCTTCAATTGTGAAGTCACCATGAAAGGGCTCATAATATCAAATTGTACCGCTAGACTCATTTTATCATGCTGCCGAAATGTTATAAGTCCACTGATGTTATGCGACTAGAGCCACAAACTATGAAGATAAGTCATTATATTTTTATCTCTAAAATTATACTATTGAGTATATTTTAATTCATTATCATTGTACCGCTGTACTCATATTATTATGCCACTGGAATGTTATCAACTTGCCAATGTTATACGACTGGAGTCACAAATCATATAAAGAATAAAGTGATTCTATATGGCTGGAGCTAGAAACATACAAGATAAGTCAATATTTCTCTATCTTCAAGATTACATTATTAAGTATGCGTTAACTCCTCACTATTGCACCGTTGGATGCAAACTACTTTAATATTGTCTTACTATTTAATAAGCATGTATTCACTAATACTTCATTAATGAACACATATAATGATAAATTGAATCTATCTCACTACTAGACATATATCATTTGGACATGAACCACCGCTGGACATATATTATTTGGACATGTACCGCAATTGGATATGGACTATTTTGGACTCATCCCATTACTGGACATATGACACTTAATTAATCACTTTCTAATATTGAACATCACTTAATATACATAATAATGATGTTCAACTAATCATTTAATCAAAGCTATTCAATTAAATATATTATTTATTTATTTCAACTATTATCGCAATTCTTAGACTTTGGGTTTTATCTCTTTTGTAGGCTTAAAAATGCATCGAAAGCCATTGGTCTATGCATCCCAATGTCGAGTTCTGAGTTGAACTCCCTAAAACAAATCTGAGTCTAGTAGAGTCACCCCTCCAGCGGAAGACACGGGGCTAAGAACAAAAACAGCCCCCGACAACATGGTAGACGATTCAAAATCATGCATGGACTACTACGAACCAAATGTTTGACTATACAATGTATACATCCCAATGCACACTAAAACACCAAAACGGAATGCTACTTCATTGACCAATTAATAATGGTAGTTCATCTCCAAAAAAAAAAATTAAAAATTTAATAATGATATGGTTAAAATTAATTGTTTTGGAAAGATAACACTTAATTTTTTGAGAATCAGACAATATACTCATGTGGTTGAATTCAAATAAAAAAAGTGTATCTAAATTTTGTTTTCTATATAAAATCATACATTCATATGTATAAGTGATCATGAGTCTTATAAGTTGTAACTCATCGACGTCACTTGATCTAGGGGTTCAAATTCCCCTCCCCATGAATTATTTAAAAAAAAAAAATCATATGTATTGATTTGAATGAGACACTAGCATGATAAATGCAACCCATACACCCACATACCCCCAATCCTTTACAGGAGAAGGAGTTATCGTAATTACCTTCTTCTCTATATTTGAAGGAGATGGATGTCTTAGAAAAGCAAGACGTATAGTTGGTGAAGGTCCCAAACAATTGAATTGTTTTGTTGCTACATTCCTTTAGTTCAAACTCTCCTCTCCCATATCCCCCAACAGAATGAGGACCCTCACCACTAAGTTCTGAAATTGAATCAATTTAATAGCATCTAATGTATTGTTGATGTAGGATAGAATCTTCAAATTAATTTATGTAATTTGTTATTTTTGGTATTTTTATGTAATTTCCGTTATTTTAGGTTTAGAGCATTTATTTCCGTGTTTTTAGGTACTTTTAATTCTTTTTAGGTCAATTTTGGTTCCTATTATGGTTAGGTATTAATTAAGACTTATTTTAGAATATATCTTCTTGTTTGTCAAGTTTTATGGGGTCCTTAAATAGGCCCCTAAGTCTGTAAACGTTTTTAGAATTTATTATCAATAAAAATACAGACTTTGTCTATTGTTTTAGCTGGTAGATTCAAGAGCTCTATCACCTTATGGATTCAAGGAACCCCTTATGAATTCAAGGTTTACTACCAGAAACTAAAAGTTTAGTTTCTATTCCACCAAAGATAGCATCGTGTGTGCTTTCTTCAAGTTTCCACAACATCAATTGTAGCATATATAGTTGTGAGAACAATCGGAGTCAACTTGATTATGATTTAGATCCCAAGTTACAATTATGGTTAGTGTTATTTTTAGGCAAATCTATCAATTTAAGGTCTAATCATGTAAATGATTAACCGATTAACATAATCATGCTTCTAATAACATATTAAAAAACAAAAACAAAAAAAAAAAAAAATCAACACAACTATAGAAAATAAACACTCACAAAGACACCAGTGTTTACGAAAAGGAAAACTTGATTACCGGGTTTAAGAACCTCTTCCTGGCCTCACCACCAAAACCAATCCATCATAGTAGATAGTTGCAGTACAATTTGCTCACAAAACCCTCCAAATAATGTAGCAAAGATGTACTCAAACCCTCAAAACTCCTGCTCGCAACTGACTCCTCAAGTCCTTTCTCTACTTTAGCATAAAGATCTGCAATTGAGCCTCAATTGCAACTTCAAGCTTCCATGGCTTATTCTATGGTGGCTCCAATGCTTCCCAAAACTCCAATCAACACTCACAAATCAAAGGTAGCGATGGGTGTGACGGGTATGATCTCCTTTCTTGAAATTTGGCAATGGTGAGAAGGAAAAGGTAGAGAAAATGGATAGTGTTTGGCTCTCAATTTTGTTGGGTTTCTCTCCACCTTCAAATGGGAATTTGGTTTTAATTTAGTGGGAAATTAGGTATATATAAGTTGGGCAAAGGCTAGAAAGACATGAGAGTTCACTACAGAATTCTCTACAGTTTTTGCAATTTCAATCAAATAAGTGTCAACATGAGAGTTCATTGCCTTAATTGCTTTTCAAAATGCTGTCACCTGCCATTTTGCTAGACAACTTCTCCACTTTGCTCAACCGAAACTCTAGCTTTTACAACTTCAATTTTTGCATTTGAAACTTCAACCCAATTACACATAGTCCCACAAAATACAAAATTACAAAATATTTCGCTTTTTTAATTATAAGAAAACTTTGGCACGGAATGTACCTACACACTAGAAACCTAACAAGTTGTGATTCAGAATTGTAATTTTGCAAAATTTTGCATATCCCACTATCTAATCCAAATTTTCAAATTAGTCTTAGAAGTTGATACATGGGAATTAAGGAGTGGGCTTGGCCGAGCATGTAAGGGTTAAAAGCAAGGACAGACCCAAAGGGGCTCGGGCCCACTTGGTCCTAAGAAATTTTTTTTTCTACTAGTTTTTTTTTTTTTGGTAGTTGGGCCCCCCTCTTCTAAAACCTTAGGCCTCCTCTCCTCCGATCAACCTAGCTAGCCCAACTCATCTAGCAACTACCTAACCCAAAAACTTAAGAAAAACAAAACTTAAAAAAAAAAAAATTTTAAAATCCTAGCCAAACCAATATAAGAGCATTCATATCAGCTCATGCAAAAATTTTTGTCTATTTTAACATAAGAACCTAATTTTTTATTTTTTATTTTATATACTCATTTTTAAAATACTTCACATCAAATTGTCTATTTTACACTACATTACATTAAAATAACAATTTTTCTTGATTTTTTTAATTGTTTCTCTTTCTTCACACACAATAACTATCATCCACTCTCTTTCTCCAACCTTGGAATACATAAAGAAAATAAATAAATAAAACTATATGCAAAGTGAGTAATGTCGGTGTAAATTTACATAGTTACTGTAGCAACTTTGCAAATTAACATATTTTTAGTTTGACTAATGTGGGTGATTTTGGAGGTTGAATGGGTAAAATTGATACCTTTTTTTTTTTTTCTTTTTTTCTATTTTGCATTGTTTGATTCAAATTTTATAAAGAAAAAAATATTATTTTGTGTGTGTGTGTGTGTGTGTTGTCATTGTTGGTAGATGATTGCATCTAATGTATTAAGAAGCAATGATTTTATGTATTTGTCTTGGTTGATAAATTTTTAATAATATATGAATTTTTTTTTTTTCCTTATACACCGGCTCCCCTAACTTGAAAATTAGGTCCATCCCTGGTTAAAAGATATATAAATTTATAATTGTGGTTGTAGTCAAAGCGTTTGGTCAAAAGCTTTATACATTAGAAAAGGATGGCAAAATTTAAGGTAGCCAGACCTCCTAGAGAATCTAGAGAAATTGCTTAATATTCTCATAATAAGCAATTACAAGTACACAGTTCCCTTCATACTCGTGCTTAGTGGTGTGCATGAATCTGGTTGGATCGGTTAGGAGTTTTTCTAACCTAATCCACAATGGTGGATTAAAAAAAATCCAACCCAACCCAACCCATCATAGGGGTCCAACCCAACTCACGTAAATCGGGTTGGACCCATGGATTGGACAATTTTTTTTAATTATTATTATTATTAAACATTAGAACAACACCACCACATTTTATTTTATATACTCATTTTTAAAATATTTCACATCAGATTGTCTATTTTACACTACATTACATTAAAATAACAATTTTTCTTGATTTTTTTAATTGTTTCTCTTTCTTCACACACAATAACTATCATCCACTCTCTTTCTCCAACCTTAGAATACATAAAGAAAATAAATAAATAAAACTATATGCAAAGTGAGTAATGTCGGTGTAAATTTACATAGTTACTGTAGCAACTTTGCAAATTAACATATTTTTAGTTTGACTAATGTGGGTGATTTTGGAGGTAGAATGTGTAAAATTGATACCTCCCTTCTTTTTTTTTTCTTTTTTTTTTTTTTCTATTTTGCATTGTTTGATTCAAATTTTATTAAGAAAAAAATATTATTATGTGTGTGTGTGTGTGTGTGTGTGTGTGTGTGTATTGTCATTGTTGGTAGATGATTGCATCTAATGTATTAAGAAGCAATGATTTTATGTATTTGTCTTGGTTGATAAATTTTTAATAATATATGAATTTTTTTTTTTTTTTTTTTTTTTTTTTTTTTTTTTTTTTTGCTTATACACCGGCTCCCCTAGCTTGAAAATTAGGTCCGTCCCTGGTTAAAAGATATATAAATTTATAATTGTGATTGTAGTCAAAGCGTTTGGTCAAAAGCTTTATACATTAGAAAAGGATGGAAAAATTTAAGGTAGCCAGACCTCCAAGAGAATCTAGAGAAATTGCTTAATATTCTCATAATAAGCAATTACAAGTACACAGTTCCCTTCATACTCGTGCTTAGTGGTGTGCATGAATCAACCCAACTCACGTAAATCAGGTTGGACCCATGGGTTGGACAATTTTTTTTAATTATTATTATTATTAAACATTAGAACAACACCACCACAAATAATAACAAATTTATAACCAAATAATCATGAGCATAACACCAAACAAACACAAACTATATGAGAAGAACTTAAGGTTTAGGTTTTATTTAGGAAGATGGACAAAAAAGTAAATAACAAAATTGTGTAATATATATTTTTAATATATTTTTTAAAATTTTAAATGTATATTAAATATAGGTGAGTCGGGTTAGGTTAGGCGGATATATGAATCTTATGACCCGAATCCAACCCGACCCATTATTAAAAAAAAATCATAACCCAACACAACCCACCAACCCTTAAAACAAACCCAACCCAGTAGGTTGAGTTGGATCGGGTTGATTTTGGCAGGTTTGCGGGTTCACTGTACACCCCTACTCATGCTCTTTTACAAAGCCTTAATCAAGATACGCTCAAGATTAGCCTAAACTACCTTCAAAGTTGCTCTAGCTAACTACTTAATGACAATCATTCTTTAGCTCTCTTGCCTGCTTTCCTCACATAATCATGTTACCACTTTCGCACATGCCTTGCACATGTGTCTTCACTTGGCTTTTGACTTGGTTGCACATGGTACATAGGCTAGGCTTGAATGTATGTTAGATTTAGACTCCTGAGACAAACTGTGATTTGACCAATTTAGGCCAAGTTATTAATTAGGTCAATTATGCAAGCTTTAGGTTTTAAAAAAAAAAAAAAAAAAATCAAACATATCGTGCATAGTAGAAAAGTAAATAACAAAATGATATGATGACCATGGAAATCTTATGAAATAACTTGTTCCAAAGGAAAAAACTTGGGGGACCAATCCCAAGAAGAACAATCCGCTATAAGATAAAATTTTAGAATTACAATATTTAATTCATAGTAAACCTAACTAGAGTTAACAAACTTAGCTCTGAATCCCACAAACTTCTCTAATATGGATCTATTCCAATATGAACCTCCAATTCATGCTTTAGATCTACAGTACACTTGATAGTTGAAGCTTGGGTTGTACTTGATTCCACCGGTTCCAAAAGTGTGAATGTTATCTATGATAGATGCTTGAAAGAGTAGCAGGCACAGAACCTCTCAGATATCAAAAGAGTAGCTCTCCAAGTCTTGAAAAATGTGCATTGAGGTTTTCTTTATATACTTAGTGAATCTGGATTGAAACCCTAATCACTTGATGGGCTTAATGGGATGAATTTAAAATTTGCAGAATTGTGTTTTTATCAGTCAAACAAGAGCTTCGATTGATCAAAACTGTCATTGTTCAATTTCTTACATCTACAGCTTCCCTGTTTTGTATTCTGACTTACAGCATCTTGAGCATTGTCTATCTATCTTATAGACGCTGATCTATATCTAGACAAGTTTGTGTTCATGTGTTTGCCAATTATCCTATACATATAGAACCTAAAAATGCACATAATGGTTTGGGCTTGGTTGCACTATTTGGCCTTATTTTGCTTAATACAGAGCATAAAGTATGGATTGGGCTCCTATCACATATGTATTGGTTTACTAAGACATTGTTTTGATAAATTTTTGGGTGTCCCACTCTCCAATCCAATGTTTCTAATAAGTTCTGGAATTTGATTTTTAGTATTTAAGGATTAAGTTTGGCAAAACATGTAAGGATCAAAAGATATGCACATTGGTTATTATGGTTTTAGTGAAAGTGCTAGGAGAACTACTAGTAGGGATTCCAACCTAAAATATCTAGGTTAATATTTTATTCCAGACCTCCCATCACTAGGCTACACCCTAACTAGTGAGATAAAAAATTTAATTTTACACTTTCAATGTGATCATAAATATTATCTAGTCCTAAAGAAATTGAAAGATACTGAAATGATGATAAAGAGTAATATAATTTAGGGAAAACTATATTATTGGTCCCTGAAGTTTACCCTGTGAGTACATCTGGTCCCTTAAGTTTCAAGTGAATACTATTAGTCTCTCAAGTTTAAAAAATGAACAATGTTAATCTTTATATTAACTTTTGTTAGTGTTAATGTCTATGTGGCCAACAGACCATTGACGTGACATCTTTTTATTTGATATACATTGACATAACATCTTTTTAATTGGTGTGGCGTTTCTTTTTATTAAAATACTAATCTTTTTGTTTAGTGTCAATTCCTTTTTCTCACCGTCAGTATTGCTTCAAGCTCTAATCTCCAGTCACCTACACTTAGACAAGCACCAGAGAAAGAAAAAGGAGATGATGGTGATAATGAAGAAGTGGTGGGTTTCTTAGAAGCCAATGAATAATGGCCATTTTGAATTACAAAAACTTTCTTCGTTGTCCATAAAAAATCTTCCTTCACCTGTGAATGGTTTTTAGACCCCTTAACACAACCGAATTAACCTAGTTAATTAGTCAAGTGATTAACTTAGTCAAATTATGCAAATCTAGGTTATCACAATCAAACAATCATATCAAGTATATAGCAGCGAAAATATAAATAACACAAAAATATGATGAACCAGGAAACCACACGGTAAAAATCTAAGGAGGATTTAACCTAGCTATCCTCAAGGTAAACTTGAATCCACTATCTTGAAAGAATCGAAGTTCATACAATAAGACTTACAAGCCCCCACGCTTGACTTCTTATTGCTACCCACCAGTAGAACTTATTGACATGACCACGTGCAAGCTTCGAGACCACGGACTCCTTCTTTCTTGGATTCTCCAGCAAGACAAGCACACTCGCTTGTGTATCTTTAAGCTCCAATGGCAACAACTGAGTTGATCATCAAGGTGTAGCTAACATCTCCTCCTTGAAAACCCTAAGCTTTGTGTAAAGGCAAGCTCCTCTAGATCTCACAAAAGATTTACACAAAACAGCAATATAAGCCACCTCTAAAACGTGGCTAGGGTTTGCCTTATATACCTAGGGCAAAAACATAAAATCCTAAATGTTTTAGGAGTTAGGGCTGAGTTGGAATTCTGCAGAAAAAACGCATCTGACCTGATTTTCGATTGATCGAGCCTAAGCTTCGATCGATCGAACCAGGCCGAGAAGCACTATTAATTCCTACATCATCTTGTTCCAACTTTACATAAATAATACAACTTTAAGCAAGTCTAAACAAGACTAAACAACCTGTTTTGATCATAGTTTGCCAACAATACAAATTAGAGTTCTAAATACATTAAATCCTAAGTCTTTAGAACCTAACAACCTGCACACCATACTACAAAAAACTTTGATTCTTTTTTTTTTTTCTTTCTTTCATTTTCTTTTTATAAAATATATATATGAGTGTGTGTATGTATTTGTGTGTGTGTGTGTGTGTGCTCCTCTGCTCACAATCTACCCCCCCCCCCCCCAAAAGATCCAAATCTACCCCCCCCAAAAAAAAAGATCCAAATCTTATCAATAAAATAAAAGAATTTCGCGCTTCAAGAAAGAAAGATCTGGGTAGTTTTTGACTTTTTGGTAGAACGTCACTGAAGATGGACGGTCCAGCTTGCTTGGGTGGCTGGTCACTGAAGAGACGTCGGTAGTGAAAATTGGTTGTTTTTTTTTTTTTTCAAAATATTTTGGTGTTTTACGTTTACATTTTAAATATGAATACATTCTTAACTTAAAATTTACCTATAAGTTTTTCTTTAAAATAGCTTATATGTTATAGTTACACATCAGTTTGTATCTTTAATATCAATATATATATAAAAGCAGAGACCTCATACGGAAATGTATGAGGTCTTGCCAAGTGGGGCTCTAATTTTGCATTTAACATTTTTTTACCTCTTTTATTAAGTTTTTTTACCTCTTGCATTTAGCACTCATAAGAAATTATATCAAAATTAAACCACAAAAATCATATAAAAATTACCAAATTAGAGTTTAAACTATAATTAAATTTTTAAAAGAAATCTAGGCACAATTGAACAAAAATTCCATGTAACTAAGTCATACTCAGTAGTATTGGACCTTTTTTCCTTTGTATAAATAGGGGGGTCGCAATGGGATGGGGGGCTAACAATTTTCTCTCCAAAACATTTATTGTAGAAACATAAAAGTTTTCCATTGTAGACTTTTCACTCTTAAAGAACATGACTTGCCAACTAATCAAACTAGAGTTTTTAATACCTACAGCAATTTCACAACATCAAGAACAAACCCCAGTGTATACAGTGTCAAATTCCAAGTCTCCTGTTACATCAAATGACTGTTTAATTTTTCTAGCAAATTATCGAATGGTAAAGCTTCTAGGCCATAGTCTCAACTATAACTCTCAATCATGTTAGACTTGGATGACACCTTTCCACAACGTATCATTATGAGACACAAAAAAAAATTGGAGTGTACACAACGTTTAGTGTGGATGGGAAGAAATTTCATCCTATTTCAATTGGTTAGGTCAGTAAGGGACCTATTCCATTTTAATGATCCTAGACTTTTGGCAAGAGAGAAAATTGATGTCTAGACAAATCAATCCAAGGCCGACCAAAATGGACCATATTCTTAATTTCTTATCTCAATTTGTTCCATGTACAAGACTTACAATCAATGCTTGGCGTATAAAAGTTGAACATCTTATCTAAAGTCCATCCTCTAAAAGCTTGAGAAAAAAATCATTTAAACCAACACAATATATAAATTATAAAGGAATCAAAGAAAATTTGTCAAAAATAATGAAAATTTAATTTGTGCTTAAATTCTTATAAGGATGAACACAATAATAATCCTTTTTAAAAAATAAATAAAGATAAAAAAAAATTTAAAAAAAAAAAAAATCTATGCTTATTTTGTACGTATGATAAAGTCCTATCACAAAATTTTTTGAGACTCATGCTGATTAGTAATTAGGAGTTATAAAGGAATAATCATCAATATATATATATATATATATAAGTAGAGATCTCATGCGGGAGTGAATGAGGTCTTGCCAAGTGACGTTCTAATTTTGCATTTAGCATTTTTTAACCTCTTTCATTAAGTTTTTTTTTACTGTTACTCAAAAAGTTTACATTAACTTATTTTACTGTTATCTCATTATTCTCTCATTTATTGCCTAAGCTTACATCACACCTCTCTTTCTTTTTCATGTCTTTTAGCAGACCCACCTTTTTAATATTTTTTTTAAAAAAAAAAAAAGCAAAAAAATAATAATTAAGGACTAATAGTAATAAATAACCAGATAACGCTTTGGAGAGAGATAGAGAGACACAAAAATGTTGTGGATTGTTAAATAAAACATATTGTTTCACTACATATTACCAAAATAAAAGACCTGAGACTAACAAAAC
The DNA here is from genome assembly GCF_002906115.3 of Quercus suber. Classification (NCBI taxonomy): domain Eukaryota; kingdom Viridiplantae; phylum Streptophyta; class Magnoliopsida; order Fagales; family Fagaceae; genus Quercus; species Quercus suber. The sequence goes on from NW_027070136.1 coordinate 331,533, forward strand.
ATTTGAAAGAGAGAGAAAGAGAAATCTAAGGGGTTGTCGCCCCTGTCATATTGGCCTCCCACCACCATTAAGACTCTGAAACCTCTATGGGTATTTTTATTTTCTTTTTAAATTAGGAGATTAAATATGATTTAGGATTGGGTTATTTGATTGGATAATTTTTGTTTTGGGTATATAAGTAGAGAGAATACTTGGTATGCAATGTAAAGCCATATTCTACCATGCATACACACTTGCCCACATCATGTTTTAACGTCGCACTATCGATGAGTGGAAGACAATGAGAGAGTTAGACATACTTTTATTTCATAGTATTAAATATGTGAACACAACACAAATTAGTTGATTTTCATGGTGCCGTTACTCCTTTGCATTTATTTTTGGTTTTATGATTTAAAATATAAAAAATAATAATAATAATAATCTTACCTTGACAAGGCTATAAATATGCAGTGAAACTACTAAATTAATTTTTAATATCTAAAAATGTATATGTTTATTTACTCTAATTTAGTTTACTTTTTTTTATAATATATGTACAACACTATCCAAAACCGTCTTATATAAAAATATTACAAAATTATACGTGCATCGCACGAGCAACTTACTAGTTTTAATAAAAGTGGAAACACTTTTTTTCTCTCTACATTTTGATCATATTTCTATTTTGGTCCATACATTTTAATTTTACCACATTTAGTCCCTAAAATTAAAAAATAAAAATAAATAAATAAAAGCGGTTTCATTTATGTCCTTACCATCATCTCACTAATGGAAATAGTCTACGTGGAAGACGAAGTGCTTTGTTGGCACAGTAAATGTTACCGTGGCCATTAAAATAATAATAAAATTTTTTATTTAGCATTCAAAAAACGCCACATCAAATCCACATTAGTTTCTAAATATAAAATATTAATTTCTTAATTCTAACAACTAAATTAAAAAAAATTAAAAAAAAACAATATTAAAAACCAAAAATCACAAAAATGAGAGGCTGAGATTGGTTTTGGTATCTCTCTCTCACAAAAATCACCAAAAATCCCCACACAGCCACACTTGCATTTTCTAATTTTGGTATCTCTCTCTCTCTCTCTCTCTCTCTCTCTCTTTATGTGTCAACTGATGACCGAAACTTTTTCTCTCAAAGGATTTTGGATCTTGGTTTTATGGGTTTGATCTGGGTTAGAGATTGAGAGAGGCTGATATCGATTTAATCCAAGTTAAAGAGAGATGTTAAGATCAGTTTTGGTAGTGGCACAACGTAAAACCAGTGACAGTAGAGCTCGAAAGCTCCATTTCCTTTGGATCGATGAAATCAAGGTCTCTAGAGAGAGAGAGAGAGAGAGAGAGAGAGAGAGAGAAAGGCTAAGATTGGAGTTTGAGTTTCAGATAGAGATAAGTAGAGTATTGAAGGCTGAAACCACTATGGAGTGGTGGTCAGTGATGAAGCCCAAACATATTGGGTCGAGTCCGGCCCAAACAACTTATCTCTATTGGGTTATAGATTGACCCCAGTTAATTAATTCAATTACTCAAACTGATTAATTATGTTAAATTACATGCAAATTGTGGGGCTACCAACAAATCATCAAATAAACTTAATGCAGTGGAAATTAAATGATACAGTGGTATGTTAACAAATGAGGAAAACCTCTTGCAAGGCAAAAACCCCACGGGTGATTTTCAATTCACCACTCCTAGGAATCTACTAATCAAGAACAAGTAGTTACAAGTATAAAGAATCTTACTACTACTAGGCATATCCCAAAATACCAACCTACAGTTGAACCTTTGCTCCAATCCGCAATTGGACTTGATCTTGTATAAGACTTCTTCCTTTGCCCGGATCCCAATATGTGACAAACTCCGCAGCAACCCTTTGATTGTTGTAGTTAATTTGTTGTAACTTCACATAGAAACATCAAGAAATGCAGCAAAGGAGTACATGAAATGCAACAATATCTCTTTTTCTGTAGAAGGAGGCTAAGGTTTCAAAAAGAAAAGCGTATGAAACTTTTTAGGGTTAGGGTTTTCTTTCTCCATCTCCTTATTTAAATAGAAGCATGATGGGCCTTTTAAATAGCTCCCCTATTCTTGTTAAGTTTACACAAACCTTGGGCATTCCTAGTCCTATTAGGATTATACAAACCCATAAACAGATAGCCTTTTAGAATAAAACATTGTTGGCTAGATTCTAAAATCTGTCAGCTCAATAGATCAAGCTTGTGTTGAGCTTCTTCATTAAATCTCAATAGATACCATTTGTAAAGTAAACTTAACATACTTGTTGATATATTAAACCCAACTTAGATCTATCCAATTACAAGTAAAGTATATTTTGTCAAAGGAGAAGCCAATACATAGAAAATATAACCCTAACAATCTCCCCCTTTGGCAATCAATGACAAAACCACAAGCTCAACTATGAGAGAAAATTAAACTAATAGTCTCCCCAATTGATTACACAGAGGGAATAGGGAGAACAAGGAACCACGGACCTACATGAAAAAACATGAAAATAAGATGCAATGGACACAAAGGGAACAATAGAAATGCAAAACATGAAAACATATGAAATTCATGCAAGAGGAGCTCGATCTATCGGGAGGTATCGAGGGAGGTTTCGAGGAAGATGTTGATAGATCAACACTAGTATCAAGCAAATAGAATGGTGAGAAAATAGGCTCAATGTATTGAGGTGGTGTCAAAAGGTATCGAGATGCACAAAACATGAAAAAAATCAACACCATTAATCAACCCAGATTAAAAAAAAGTTTAAACATGTGAAAGAACAATGCAAAACTCCAAAATGCTCAAATTAATTTTAAAGAAAAAACGCAAATTTTGTTTAAAAAAGAATTATACTCACACTAGTACAAGAGTAACTTTAGATGGCCAAATCACATTGTACCAGTACACTTTATCAAGAGTAGCAAATAATTTGCATTTTGTGTGTGAAACTTTTGCAAGAAATCATAAGTGTCTCATCATATAAAAATAATGATATAAGAGAATCAAGAACATTCACACACAATCATAATTGCTTGATGGGGAACATCACATTTGAGGTACATCATATAACTCCTACATCTCCTAGAAACACACTTGCAACCATATATAAAAGTATTTTGATTCTTTTTGCTTTTTTCATGTTCTTTGCATATTTTTCTTTTGAGCATAATGAAGCATACCATGCATATGCATATAAGAGAGAAAAGAAATACCCTTATATTTTTAATCGAATATCATTTTCTTGCTGCGTAAGTGCTACACCTTACCGAGCATGACTTTTATGAATTGCACACAGATGTTTATGATTGACAAGTTTTAGTAGTGAGATGGTTATTTATGCCTTTCTTGTAGGATTTTCTAGTCCTTCCTGTCAAAAAGAGTGATAAAGATATGAATGATAAAAGATTAACCAAATCATACAAATCAAACAAAAAGCCACGAAGCTAACATTGCTTAGTTGTGCATGAAAATGCTCATCCAAGCTAAAAAAGATACAAAATTAAGAAACCTTGTTTCATTGACCATTTAAGGTACACAAGTACCAGTATACACAAATACACACTATTTTTGTTTTTTTTTCATTTTTTTAAAGCAATAAAAGAAATAGAAAAAATGCACAGGTGAAAATAAATAAATGCAAAAACAATGCAATGCATGAAAGTATAATTCCAAAAGCAAATAAGAAATCAAGCATAAAAGTCCTAATTTAGATAGAAAGATTTAAAGCAGAGGACAAACAAAAAGACAATTAAGTCTTAGGATATCACCCACATAGCACGAGTCTTTGACCGTGAAGATTAAAAGGCACGTGTCCTAGTATGATCACTAAAGGATATAGAAGAATTTGAATTCCCTTGAAATTGAGTTAAAAAGCTTAAAGCTTTTAATAAATCACCAAGAATAGGTACAAAGCCTTTAGAAAAAGGATGAGACCTATTTGACAATTAAGGCGAGTGTGACCGGAAGCACCACAATGGTGACAAATATGAGTAGTTTTAGAACTACTAGAAGGAGGTCTAACCTTGGAGGTTGATAATGTAGGAAAATAGCATGCGCAGCGGAAAAATTTAACAAATCTACTTCATTCGCAATTGTTAACATGTGCCATATAAGTTTCAGAATTAGAGAATAAGAGAGTGTACCTTGGTATGATGAAATTCAAAACCGAAAATCAGAAGCACTTGGGAATACTTTTAATCCTCACTCCAATTTCACTTGATGCCCAAGATGTGTGGTCTCTCAATCAATTATATGTGTGTGTTCTAGAGAGAATCAAAAAGAGAGTCTTTTCCTCACATACATTCTATTTCATTGTACATAAAATTCTGTATGTTTCTCTCTACATAACTGATTATCTAATTGGGCTAGCCTTTTGGGCCTTTCCAATTAGGCTTTAGTGTGCGGCTTGGAGTGGGACCAAAAGGGAACAAATAAGACTCTAGCTCCAATGGGCCTGGGCTTTTTCGTCAACTTTTGACAAATCCAAAGTTACCATTAACTATATTTAATACCACTATATAAATATAGTTGCACTCTAGGCCTTATTAATAAATTATATCCCAAGACTTTATTGTACATGCAACCCCTTCATAAAATATTCGTAGTAACACAAAATCATGAATGAAGACTGCCACTTTGTGAATTACTACATCTTAATCCTTGAGTACCCGGTTTAATCTTTTAATATTATTCATCATATATTTATGAAATCCAATTTCATAAATATATACTTTAGTCTTACTAAAGTGGTTAAGCCTAACTTTCTGAATAACAAACCTACTAAACTTATCTCAAGGGAATATTTTGTATCTCCGTTAAGAGACTATGAATTCCATCTTAAGAATATATGTTCTATAAACACTAAATGTGGCTGCCCAACATACTGAGGTTTTGACCGTTACTTTAGATCTCACCCCTGATATATCAAAGTAACCTACACTTCATGATTAGGTCCATTATTCTCTTAGGATTAAGAGTTTATGCAAATATAAGTCATGAGATTTATTATTCTATTGACAGTCTTTAAGAGAATAATAAATCTCACAGCAGTCCTGTTCAATATGTCTTAACTCTTAAAACATATCAACATATCAACTAGAAGTTACCACTTCCGTGATCAAGACAAATCATCTTAGTTGATATGTTATAGTCTTCGCAGATGAAATGCCCAATTTCATCACTGATTACGAACCAAATTCTGAGTTTATAAAGATCTTGTGACTTATATCTTCTGTGACTAAATCACATAACTCACATACTATGCACTCATGGACTATATGATAATGTCCGAATATTCATGTTACCATTATTTTAGATGATAATAAAACAACTTTATTAATCACAATATTAAGTCATACATCATGTCATATATAATGTCATAAATAATATAATACATAGCATCATACAATAGAATTCTAGGGCACAAATCCCAACAAATAAAGACTTTAATTTAGGACAATTTGGCCTAATATGACAAATAATATGACAATGATGACAAGTGGGGACAAATCCAGATTTTTCTTTAATCCTAGGAAGAGTTTTAGACATAGGTTTAGAAACTTTAACGTTAACATCAGATTTTTTTTTTTTACCTTTGTCTATCCTAGCAATATTAGGCTTCAACTCTTCATTATTCCTTTTAAATGGAGGAATATAAAAATCTTTTTTATTTTAAGTTAGGCTTAACAATAAGTTTGGCACTAGTTAATTTTTCAAATTTAGTTTTAGATTCAACTAGTTACTCTTCCAAACTCTTAATTTTGTCCACTTGAGATGAAAATTGATTTTTTAAATTCTCATTCAAATTATTGGCTTCATCCAATTTTGCAATCAATTAATCTTTTTCAAGTTTGGCCTTCTTAAATTTAGCCTTTAATTTTGTAGAACTTTTAAGAGATTTCATACAAAATTTATAAAGCTTACAATAGGCATCTTGAATATCATCATCATCATTCAACACAAGATCATGCAAATCAAAACAATCAACAATTTCCATGACAACAAGGGTCAATAGATCACATAGTAGAGATTAAAACCTAATCAGAGTGTGCCCGCTCTGATACCACTTGTTGGGTTATAAATTGACCCTGGTTAATTAATTCAATTTCACAAGTTGATTAATTAGGTCAAATTACAAGCAAATTGTGAAGGTACTAACAAATCACCAAATAAACTAAATGCAGCAATAATTAAATGACACGGTGATTTGTTAACAAATGGGAAAAACTTCTTGCTAGGAAAAAACTCCCACCGGGAGATTTTCAGGTCACCACTCCCAAGAATCCACTAATCAAGAACAAGCAGTTACAAGTATAAGGAATTTTACCACTACCAGACCTATCCCAAAATACCAACCTACAGTTGAACCTTTACTCCGATCCCCAATTGGACTTGATCTGGTAGAAAACTTCTTCCTTTGCACAGTTCCTAGTATGTGACTAACTCTACAGCAACCCTTTGATTATGGTAGTTGATTTGCAACATCTTCACATAAAAACACTAATAAGATCTTCAATGTTGGTGCTAGAGACTTTACTTGGTTACAGAAGCTAAAGGCGTACAAGAAATGCAACAATATCTCTTTTTTGTAAGAGGAGGCTAAGGTTTTAGAAAGAAAACCTTATGAAGTTTTCTAGGATTAGGGTTTTCTTTCTCCACCTCTTTATTTAAATAGGAGCTTAATGGGCCTTTTAAATAGCTCACCCATTCCTGTTAGGTTTACACAAACCTTAGGCTTTCGTAGTCCTATTAGGATTATACAAACCTATAAACAAATAGCCTCTTTGAATAAAACGTTGTTGGCTATATTTTGAAATCCGTCAGCTCGATAGTTCGAGCTTGTGTCGAGCTTCTTCATTAATTCTCAACAAATGCTAGTGTCAAAACTAGTGTCGAGAATTACTGAAACTACTTTTCTTCTCTTGTTTCTTGGATCAATCTTCATGTCCTTAATAATACCACTTGTAAAGTAAACTTCACACACTTATGATGTTTATGGTGTAAATCTTGATGTTAGCCTCTATAGAAGATTGCCAAGGCTAGGAGTCTTCTGGTCAGAGATGGCCAATGATGATAAGGAAGAACAACAAAGCTATAAAACTTGTTCTGTTATTCCTCTAGATCAAGCAAAAGTGCTTAATGGCGAGTTGCTGGGAAAAGATTGGCAAGAACCATACTTAAGGTACCTTTTACAAGGTATTTTGCCTACTGATCATGTACAAAGGGAGAAGTTGGAAAGATATGTGACCAGATTTAGAGTAGTAGATGGAAAATTGTTTAAAAGAAGTTTCCAAGGGAGATGGATGGTATGTATTCCTGCTAAAGAAGTCAATGGCGTTCTTTCAAACCTGTATGAAAGAGAACCAGCAGGACATCCAGGTGGGAGAAAGCTGTGGCAAATGGCTTTGCACGAAGGATATTACTCACCCACAATGAAAAGGGATGCTCAAGACTTCGCAAGGAAGTCTTAAGAATGCCAAAGGCGGGAAGATGAAATACACACTAGCCATTAGAGTCTTCATCCAACTATGGCTCCATATCTATTCCACAGCTAGGGGCTGGATTTTATAGGACCTATAAACCCCCCCCCCCCCTGAAGGATGTACATGGATACTAGTAGTCATTGTGCTATTCACCAAGTGGGTAAAAGTTGTGTCTTTAAAGAAGGTAACAAGTAGCTCAGTGGCTAATTTAAGGGAGAATATAATATGTCATTTTGGGGTACCCAACAAAATTATTTCTGACAACGGTACACCATTCATGAACAAGAATGTGCACCATTTAACAAATTGGTACTCCATTTCTCACACGACATTTACACCTTATTATCCTAAGGGAAATGGTCAAGCTGAGGCCTCCAACAAAATATTGCTGAAGATATTGGGAAAAATGACTAAGGAGAATGGAAAAAGGTGGAAGGAGAAGCTTCCTACAGCTCTATGCGCTCATAGAACGACCAAATCACAAGCTACAGGAGTTTCAACCTTTTCCTTAGTCTATGGCACAGAGGCTGTTATCCCAATAGATTTAGTAAGGCTAGCAGTGAAGTTGGCAGAGATTGCAGGAATACCCAGAGAAGACACTTTGGAAATTATAGAGAAAATGCGCGACAACGCTACATCTCATAACCATCTTTATCAAGCTAACATGAAGGCTAGGCATGAAGGCCAAGTCAAAGAAAGAAAGTTTCAAGAGGGAGAACTTGTTTGGAAAGCTGCTCCACATGTATGAGGAGTTGTTGGAGCTGTCAAGCATAAGTTTTCTCCAAAATGGGAAGGACCATACATAATAGAGGAAGCACATGCAACAAGACATTATTGGCTGAAGGATTAAGCAGGTATAAAGGCGTATAGCCCCGTTAACAGAGCTCACCTTAAGAAATATCATGCTTAGCCTTGTAAAAACTTTTTTTTTTTTGTGGCCATTGTGTTAAAAACAATGATTTTGTGTTTTGCAAAACCCATACTATTATAAACAAAGACTTATATGCAGTTATCTCATATGATGGTGTTCATAATATGCATGCAAAGTCTAAATTGTTGGTGAAATAAGGCATGGTAAAGTTAGAGTACAACCCCATGGCCTTTCAAGACCAAAAAAAAATATATTACCACTTGAAAATTAGAGAATGTTTGTGTGAAAACTAAAATTTTCAAGGGAGAAGTCTGGATTGCTCAGAGCTCCTAGCTCGCTTTCCAACTTCTCAATCACTTCTCTTAGAGATTTATGTTCTGCGGTGACACCTTCTATTTGAGTTTGAAGGGCAGGACTTGCTTCTTGTTGGGATGACAATTCCACTTGAAGTTTGTTGATTGATTCCTGGAGCTGAGTGATTGAAGTGACATGAAACTGTAACGCTGATTCTGCTTCCTTTGCTTTGTTAATACACGAGTTCTCTTTAACTTTAAATTCAGGAAATGAGGACAAGGAAGTATGAACAGAAGGTCATGCCTTTTTTAAGCCCCTCAATGCAGTTACACAGCTCTTTAACCAACCAACATTGACTTAGGCTCTCAGCCTCACTCAATGTGGAAAGGAAATTGGTGAGGGGGAGAGCCAGACATTCCTTTTTACCCTTTCATTGCAGTTGGGATATGATAGACTCAAATTGCTGTAAGAGAAAGCCTCTAAGTGCCAGGGTCCACTTGCTAGTATCCCTCATGGTTTTGGGATATTTGGAGAGTAATAGAGAACAAGTTACTCTTAGATTGGGAGAAACCAATGAGAGCAATGGATCAGATGCTATCGAAGTGCTTTCACCCTCTTGTTCCTTGGAAGTAGCTTCTGTTAAGTCTTCTTTATCTTGAGGATTTTCGGTGTACACCCGATTTGAATCCTCCATTTTAGTGTTAGACTCTGTCTCTTCATTGCAAGTCACTTCTTGTACAGAAACCTTTGGGTTTGAAGAAGTGACTTTAGCTTTGGGGTGAGCCTGAGGAACAAAGCATGTAACCTGTCAAAGGTCAAAAATAGAGAAAAGAAGAAATGTTACTTGAGTTTAGGGATAAAAGAAGAGGTTACAAGAAACAGTCACTATAGAGAAAAGAATATACCTTGGGCTTCTTACTAGAAGGGGTTTTCACATTCTTCTTTCTCTTAGTGCTTGAAGGTTTGGCTTTTGGAAGTGGCTTCAAAGTCAAGTCTCCCTAAAAGATAGGTGGAACGTCCATTCATTGGGCACCACTCTCCCTAAAATTCCTAACACGTTCTTTGATGTCTGATCACCATGACTTGAACTTGGGAGAAGGAAGTTCATTTCTGGTAGGGGAAGTGAAGGGAATCTCAAGGCTTGATACTAAAATCTTGATGAGATTTTACTTCTTAAAGGCTAAAGAACCTACCACAGCAGGCAAAGCTGAGATAGAAAGATGTCCCAGAATGCCTTGGTCAAAACTAAGTTGGCAGGCAAACCTATGGGGGTTGTAGGTTTGAGTTTCATACACATCTTAAGAGCAAGCCTAAAAATGAGAAGGAAAAGTACAAGCAACAAAAGAAAGTTCTTCCTTAGACCAAGGGGTGTCTCTGTAACAAGAAATAGAGATACCTTCTACGGAAGTGAACAATGAAGGAAGTCCACCCTCCAACGCAGAATAGGGTCTAGTTGTATAGTTAGTTAGGTCATCTAATACTTTGCTAAGGAAACTGTTGAAAGATACTGCTACTTTATTCCAACGCAACGAATGTGGCAAACCTTGGGGTGATGGCAGACTGGTCTTATAAGAGCTTAACACTCTAAGGATAGGAGAATAGTTCCTAAAGTGTTCCCACAACCATATTTGTAAAAAAGTAACGGGACTAAAGTTTCAACTTGAAATCTACCCCAGGAACGTTGCAAGTCAAGGGCAAAATAATCTAGGTGAGTGTTGTGGGCCTTTTTGTGATATTGAGCTAGGCTGCCTCCTGCGGTATTGAGCCCAAATATTCTGAGTAAGGGAGTTGAGACCGGTCTAACTGCAACTCAATTTGGTCCGGCTTGTGCACAAACTATGCCTCGTTTATCAAGAACATGCTTACGACAGGCAGAGCTACTTTAGACGAGTTGTGGTAGGCAAACATAATAATAATAATGACAAAAGAAAGTGCTTTGGCTTCTTAATCAAAGTGAATAAATAATCCCTAATTAAGAAAGATAATCACAATAATAACAATCACTTTTGCAAAGAAAGTAAGGGGAATAAGTGGGTAGTATTCGAGTTAATCAAAAAGAAATAAATCAAATCAATCTAATCCATAGGACCAAGACCAGAGAGGGAAGAACGTTTCTTCTCAACGCGAATAATCTCCCGGGGAAATCCCGCCATGGAAATTAATCACTTTAAGGGAAACGAACCTGAATGGTTGGTGCCCAAAAGAACCCTTTGCTTTTGGCAGAGAGTAGGACTTTGAGAGGGAGAGAGGGAATCAACCTATTAGTGCATGGCCGTCGTTCTAACTCTCCATTTTTTTTCTTTCCTTATCTTATAGTATTCCTTTTTTTTTTTTTTCCTTATCTTTTCCTTTCTTCTCTCTTTCTCAATACTTGTTTTCTATTCCATTGTTTATCTTAGAGGCTCTTATTACCGTGATTGTGTTCCCCCACTGTGCACGGCAAGGGTCTCTTTTTATAATGCTTGCCGTGACCGGGTTTTACTATTTTAGTCTTTAACCACCTTTGTCTGGTCTGGGTGTACTTGCCAACCACCATTGGTCCGTCTGTGTTGGCTATGCCATTACCCATCACCCAACAAAGAAGACTATTTTGTTTGTTTATCTGCCATGGCACCTTTACTTGCTACAGTGTGGGTGCTCTCTCTCCCTATCCCTCATGGCATGTACCTAGTGGTTCCAACTCAGCCTTGCTTCTTTTGGGTGGTATGTCATCCCAGCAGGACATTTTCCCCAAAAGACCCTGAGTAGGAACCTCAGAATAGGTCTTTCCCTTCTCCCCACCGCCAAACCATGCCCTCTTACCTCTGACCCATAACCTCACCGTGTCCTGTATTGACTGGGTATAGGGTGGTGATGTCTGGGCCTTACGCGTGCCTCTCTTCTATGTATGTCCAAAATCTGCCTACTCTTCATGCGTTCACTGTGGTTTGCCTGCACAATCTGCTGTCCTTCTTTGACTTCTTATGTAAGCTATTTTCTAATTTTTCCTTTCTTTTATGGCTCGCTCCGCTTAGGGGTTGGGCTTTACTTGATAATAGGCTTTGCTTTCTTCAGCCTACTCTTTTTCTGCAATCATTTCCTGCCATACCACTCTACCATTCCTGCTGCGATGTTGTTTGACCCAATCCTACTGGGCCTCTTTGGGCCTGCCGTTTATTCTTCTCCCAATGGCTCAGTATGGCCAGTGGTTCTTTTTATTACATTACTTGTGGGCTCCTATGTCCTATTTGTTTTCTCTTGGGTATCCTTGGCCCACTTGCTTTCCTCGGGCTTCCTTGGCCCTTTTCCAAACTCTGCATTCCTGATTTTGTGTTAGATGTTCTTACTTCTTTAGATAACCACATTGATGGGGTGGTGGATCAAGGAATGAATGACGCCTGGTGGTTCACAGGTTTCTATGGAGACCCTGACACCGCCAGCTGAGAAAATTCCTAAAATCTACTTAGAGACTTAAGCCAAAGACAAAATTTACCTTGGGTTTGTATGGGGGATTTCAATGAGATTCTCAAACTTGAAGAGAAGCAAGGATGGTTGGTTAGACCTGACAGGCAGATGCTTTGGATTTCGGGATGCTTTGGATTTTTGTGGGTTTAAAGATCTTGGGTTTAATGGCTTCCCATTCACTTGGTGTAATAGAAGACCGAGGGATCACAATGTGTGGATTCGGCTTGATCATGGGGTAGCAACAGTGAATTGGTTTCTAAGGTTCCCAACTTCTCATATCCATCATTTAGAGAAATCCTTCTCATCTCCGATGCTGAACAAAAAAGATTTTACAGGAAAGGGCGGCCGCTTCGTTTTAAGCAATGTGGGTAAAAGACAAGACATGTGAGAATGTGATTAAAGATTCATGGGCTAGTTTGGATGATGCTAATCCAGTAAGAAACATGTTGAGGAAAACTACTAGCTGCCAGGATAACCTGCAGACTTGGAATCGGGTCACTTTTGGGCATGTAAGGACTACTTTGGCAAAGAAATTGAAGGAGTTGAGTTTTACAGAGGAAGCGGGGTTATACAGTACTGATCTGGCCTTGATTGAAAAGCTTTGTGATGATATTCAATTGCATAAGGTGAAGGAGGAAACTATGTGGAAACAATGGTCCCATATTGAGTGGCTCAAGGAGGGTGACCGAAATACTAAGTATTTTCACTGCAGGGCAAACCAACGTAATAAACGTAATTACATTTTGGGTTTAGAAGATGATCTTGGTCATTGGCTTGAAGACGAGGAACAAATGGGTCGATTGGCAAGCAATTATTTTGAGGCCATGTTCACTACATCGAATCCAGTTGGTTTTGCTGAAATTTTATGTGGATTAACACCCACTGTCACAACCGAGATGAATACTAGCTTGGATAGACCTTTCACTGCTGAAGAAGTACAGAGAGCCCTTCACCAAATGGCTCCGCTTACAACCCCTGGTTCGGTTGGTATGTCTCCTATTTTCTATAAGTCTTTTTGGCATATTGTTGGTAAAGATGTCACTGAGGTAGTCCTGAATGCTTTAAACTCAGGTTTTGTTATAGATTCATTAAATTCCACTTTCATTACTGTTATTCCTAAAATTAAAGATCCCAAGAAAGTCTCAGATTTTAGACCGATCAGCCTTTGTAATGTGGTTTACAAACTCATTGCAAAGGTGTTGGTTAACCGTCTGAAATTGATTTTGCCCTATGTAGTGTCTGATTCACAGAGTGCTTTTCTTTCAGGGAGGCTTATCATTGATAATGTATTGGTAGCTTTTGAGACTCTCCACTACCTAAAACGGCGAACCCAAGGGAAGTTGGAGTAGGCTTATGATAGAGTGGAGTGGGATTTCTTGGAGAGGGCGATGTTGCATTTGGGGTTCTCTGGAAGTTTTGTTGCTATCATTATGTCTTGTATCAAGTCTATTTCCTACTCAGTTTTGCTTAATAGGGTTCCAGGCAGTACTATCAAACCAAGTAGGGGATTACGACAAGGTGATCCACTCTCCCCATATTTATTCCTGGTGTGTGCCATGGGGCTGCAAGGCTTGCTACACAAAGTTGAGGCTGACAGGTCTCTTAGTGGGGTGTCAATATGTGGGAACGGGCCCCGTGTCTCTCACTTGTTCTTTGCAGATGACAGTGTGCTTTTTTATTGAGCAAAGGAATCAGAATGCCAGGTAATCCTTGATATCTTATCTATCGATGAAAGGGGATCGGGTCAAAAAATAAATAAAGATAAGACTAACATTTTCTTTAGCTCAAATACTCAACATGATCTTCAAACTAGAATTCAACAGCTTTTGGGAGTACCAGCTATTAGATAGTATGAAAAATATTTGGGGCTACCAACATTTTTGGGAAGAGCTAAGAAACAGGGGTTTGCCTACATCAAGGAACAAATTTGGAGAAAGATTCAGGGATGGAAGGAGAAACTGCTATCACAAGCAAGCAAAGAGGTGCTTATTAAATTGGTGATCCAAGCTATTCCAACTTATTCTATGAGTTGTTTTAAGCTTTCCAAAGGGTTAATAAAGGAGATTGAGATTATGATCCGAAATTTTTGGTGGGGATATAGTGGTGATAGTAAAAAAGTACATTGGGTAAAGTGGGAGCGCCTATGCCAAGGTAAGGATTTTGGAGGCTTGGGTTTCAAGGAAATTGAAAAGTTTAATGAAGCTTTACTAGCCAAGCAAGTATGGCGAATGTTGAAAAATCTGGATTCATTGTGCCATAGGGTCTTTAAAGCTCGGTTTTTTCCTAATTGCTCCATTCTTGAAGTTTCAAACACGGCAAGTAGGTCTTATGCATGGAAGAGTATTTTAAGTGCACAGAATGTGGTGTGGAAGGGTGTGGTGTGGTGGATTGGTGATGGCAAGACAATGTGTATTAAGGAAGACAAATGGCTCCCAGATCAAGTCTATAAATCAGTGGCTTCGCCCCTGCCTTCTATTCCCCCGGATGCAAAAGTAAGTTTACTCATTGATGAGGTCAATGGGAGTTGGAAAGATGAGGAGGTCAGACAATTGTTTCTGCCCCATGAAGCTAAGTAGATTTTGAGCATGCCATTAGTTCTAGATTGCCCCATGACAACCTTATTTGGTCAAAAACTCCTTCGGGTATTTTCTCCACCCGAAGTGCCTATCGACTGTGGGCAAATGAAGCTTCGGCCAGCAGTCCTAGTAGCTCAAACTCACACCCCCAGAGGCATCTTTGGAGAGGTGTCTGGATGCTACATACCCCCAACAAAGTGAAGCATTTTATTTGGCGAGCTTGCAACAATTCCCTCCCGACGTTGGACAACCTGTTTCGCCGCCAAATAGTCTCCTCTGATTGCTGCAATATTTGTAATGCCCACCCTGAAGATATCTTGCATGTAGTGTGGAGTTGTATAGAGGTGGCCAATATGTGGAAGGAGCTTCGCTGGGCACACAGCTCAGTTTTCCCCCCTTCGGGGGAGTTTACTAACCTTTTCTCAAGTTTTTTGCAGGTTAGAGAGGATTACAGAGTGGAAATATTCTCCATTGCGGTCTGGATGCTCTGGACTCGAAGAAATTCAATTCGTCTTGGTCGCCCGGCTCGGCCATTGAACCAGATTTTTCCTGAGGCTGGTAGACTCTTACATGACTTCCTTGAAGCTCATGATGAAGATCCTGCCCCAATTCCGAATCCAGTTCCTGTACAAGCAAAATGGACTACTCCGACCCAGGCAAGATACAAAATAAATTTTGATGCAGCTCTGTTCAAGCACATCGACGCAGCTGGTCTGGGTGTTATCATTCGCAACGTCAATGGTGTGATCATTGGTGCCTTATCGATGCGTGTCCCACTTCCTCATTTAGTTGCTACAGCTGAAGCTCTGGCCTGTAGAAGGGCTGTGCAGTTCGCCGCTAAGATTGGACTCCATGAGGTGACTTTCGAAGGTGATGCAGTAGTGGTTATCAACGCCATCACAGCTAGTGCCACAGAACAATCCTCGTATGGCCATATCATTGGAGACATCCTTGCTCAAGCTGCCTTCTTTTCTTTTTTTGAATTCTGTTGTGTTAATCGGTCTTGTAATAGAGTAGCTGATTCACTAGCCAAACGTGCTAAGTCAAGTTCAGACTTGCAAGTTTGGTTGGAGGACTGTCCCCAGGACGTAGCCACTTTGGTCTTAGATGATTTTTCTTGATTTTCTATTTAAAGTTTAATAAAAGCCCAGCCCATCTTCGGGTCTGGTTTCTCCAAAAAAAAAAAATTGAATGAAAGTAAAGTTAGAGAACTAAAATGAATTTCAGCCAAATTTAGAGAGTGCAATTTGCATTTTAGCCTTATTATTTTGTCTTGCTAAAGTCGTAAATAGTTATAATATGGTGTGATTATTGACTTATTGTTCTAGAAAAATAAATACTTAGAAGAAAAAAAATACTATGAAGTCAAAAAATTTCCCTTTTGCTTTTTCTGCAACGGTGCCAAAGATGTTTCTCTAATGAGTTGAAATTAAGACTTCTTGATTAAAAGGGGGGACAATTAATTGACTTTTTTATAATGGTACAAGGGATTTGAACTAAGTGAAATATTTTTTTTTTAATTTAAATATAAATTTTGTCATATTAATATAAACTTTTTATTTTTATTTTAGTTCTCTAGAGAAAAATATCTATATCTTTTAAGATGGAGAAACTTCTCGGTTCGCACAGATACAAAAAAGATAAAGGCTACCATTGCTTTGGATGATTTAACTTATCTTTCAGTGTAATAACTTATGAGTTCGTCTTTCACATGTATTTGTTGAATCTAATTTTAAACTTGTACAAGCTAATTCGATTTAAACTTTATAACTTATTCTAAGGAACTCATATTGTTACTAATCTTTTCAGGGTAAATGCGTATCTGCTTGGAGTTTTTCTAAAAATTTCAGTGAAGAAGTTTTGTGATATTCGGAATTGATTAGAAAAATAATTACGAGGAGCTTCAAAACTATGATTATGCTTTCACTTAATGTATGTTCTTTAGGTTGTTTTGAAGCTTTGGAATATATTCCTTGCAGCAGGACACTTTGTTTCTCATGAGGATTTCGGTAGGATGGCAACGGGATGGGACTGGGCCAAAAAATAGGGTCTTCGTTCCCACCCCACATGATTTTGTTTTACCCCATTCTCACATGACAAGAAAAATTTTCAAGCTCCATCCCCGCCCCATTGGGGTCCCACGAAGCCCCACCTCATCCCATAAAACTCTACTTCTTATTAACTTGGCCCATAACTATTACAATTTTTTTAATAAAACTTGTTTCATAATAAAAATATACTTGAAATTACAACTAAATTTATCCCATATCAAATCAGACTAATTTTTAGTAAAAACTAAATAATATTATCTAAGTGTTTTATAAGACAATATCACAACAAAAACAAAATTCTTATAGTACAACACATAACAAAATAGAGGAAGAGAACTATGTTGGATAGAATAAAATAAGCTAATATTGATATGTTTGTTTAACTAGTAGGGTTTTAGGATATGAAAAATTTACAATTATAACATTTATCAATGCAGGGCAGGGATAGGGCGAGGCGAGTCTAAAAAGTCTAAACTCATCCCCATTCTGCTCCACCACCTTTGCTGAATGGGCAAAACTCGCGCAGGACGAAGTGTGAAGGGGCGGGTCAAGTGAGGCGGGGCAAAACTTTCATTCCATGCTCATCGAATCTATTTGAATTTCTAAGATAAAACATTTACATATAATCTATTTGAATTTCTAAGATAAAACATTTACATATACCATGAACATTGATTTTAATGACCAATGTTACTATTGATGTTGATATTAAAATAATAATATAAATTTTTTTTTTTTTTTGAGAAACGTAATACAATTATATTTGGTTTTAAAGCATATTTTAAATTATCGTCTTACATGTGCATGATACCCAGTTAAAGGAACACCAAATGATATTTTTAATGAATAATTAATTCTGCAGACACTACAAAAAAAAAAAAAAAAAGGCCTGTGGCCGCGTTTTTAAAACACGGCTATAAGTCAGAAAAACGTGGCTATAGCCCGATTTCGCCTATAGCCGCGTTTTTTTAGGCCGCGTTTTTCAATGTGGCCTAAACCCTGTGACTATAGGCCTGAGAGGGTCTATGGCCGCACTTTCTAAACGCGGCCAAAGGGTAGGTCCTATGGCCGCGTTTAAAACGCAGCCTAAGGACCAGCCCTTAGGCTGCATTTTAAACACGCGGCTTTAGTCCTAATTTAAAGCTGCGTCTATAAAATGCAGCTTTAGGAAAGCTAGAGCCGTATTTTATAAACGCGGCTCTAGTTAAGATAAAAATAAAAAAAATAAAAAAAAACGTTTGCCAAAAAAATAAAATAGGAAGGGCCTAGAGCCGCGTTTTAAACGGGGCCATAGTTCAATAAAACGCAGCTATAGACGCGTTCTACGGCCCCACGTTTAAAACGGGGCTGTAGTACTTCTATGACCACATTTTTACAAACGCGGCCCAATATCCCCACGTTTTGTAGTGAGAGAGAGAAAAAAAATAATAATAAGCCATAAAGCCAAAAAAAAAAATGGCATATGTTGGATTTTTTTTTTTTTTAACATATATTGGACTTGCCTAATGGTTTGATTTAGCACGAGAAAAAAAAATAATAAATAAAAAATAAAAATAAAAAAAAGAGGACATCTACATTTATTTACTAATATTTTTAAATCAATTAATTATTAAAACAACAATTAAATAAATTATTAAAATATCTACAACATTTCTTCAAGGTTTTTTTTTGGTTATGGTTCCTATAAAGAAGGTGGTATGAACCTTCATTTCTTTTCATCTTTTACAGGAGTAAAGAAAAGAGTAAGACTTAGGTACAGTACTTAGGTGTTGTTCTTTAAGTTTCCTTTTAAAATTCTGTCATGTAGCTATTTAACTTAAAAATACACTTCCATCACATGAGAAAAAATTCATATTACAAAATCTTTAAAAAAAAAAAATCTAAAAAATAACACCTAAAGTAGTTTACCTAAATTTTGTCTTAAAGAAAATATCATTGTAATTGAGCGGTGTGTGACCTTTTGTTAATTCTTCCCACAATATGTGTAATACTATAGATATAACAAAAAGTTAAAACAACTTCATAATATTCTCAAATTAGAATGCCAATTCACATATGAGCCCTCCACAATCTCTAATTTAAATTATATAGCATGCTGATTTGAAAATATTGTAAAATTATTGTAACTTTTTTATTTTTTTTGTTTGTGTCCATTGCATTCTATTTGCATAGTTCTTTTCCACTCAAATAACACCAAAAAACTTTTAGTCTTACATCATAGATATTCTTTTCTTTGGCCCCAAAAAGGCTAGAATAGTCTTTAACAGTTCATCCCATGCCCCATTTCTTACGCATACACTATCTATGTGATTATTGTTTTTATGAATGCTCATTGTCCTCACTTGACAGGGGTAGCCATACACTATCTATGTGATTATTGTTTTTATAAATGCTCATTGTCCTCACTTGACAGAGGTAGCCATACACTATCTATGTGGTTATTGTTTTTATGAATGCTCATTGTGTCACATCACTTGACAGGGGTAGCCATACACTATCTATGTGATTATTGTTTTTATGAATGCTCATTGTCCTCACTTGACAGGGGTAGCCATACACTATCTATGTGGTTATTGTTTTTATGAATGCTTATTGTCCTCACTTCACTTGACAGGCGTAGCCATACGCTATCTATGTGATTATTGTTTTTATGAATGCTCATTGTCCTCACTTGACAGGGGTAGCCATACACTATCTATGTGATTATTGTTTTTATGAATATATGATCATTTTCCTCACTTGACAGGGGTAGCTTTCAGAGCTTAAATTGAAAAAGAGATGAGGATGGGTTGGGAGATTCCCTTTCCAAGCATCTACCTCCAACTTATATCATTACTTTTCCACTTGTTGAAATCAAACCTTCCAAACAATTTTGACGGGGCCACCCTATCTGCAAGCAATTAATACAGTTAGACCTGGTAAATGGTTTGGTTCAACCAGTTTTAGGTTTGATTCAGTTGGGTCTAGAGCAGAAATGAGTTAACTCTAAATGGTCTTTAAAACCTATTACACTTTTTTGATCTCTCACAAATCGGATTTACTTGTATCTTTTTTATTTGCAAAATAATTAAAAAAAATTAAAAACATATTCTACTTATCTTCTTTTTAATAAAAATAAGAGAACAACTATGCATGTTATAAAAGTAATAAAAAAAAATAAAATAAAAAAAGCACACATGATACTCCCTTTAATGAAATAAAAACTAAACTGTCAATTTCTGGCATTAAACCTCGGTCACTTCTGACTGTGTATCATAGTTTTAATTTGTTTAGAGCACAGGATTGGACCCACTTTTTACCCCACTTCTTATAGCCTCACATGGAGTAGGTTTGTCCTACTAGGCAACATTCAAAGCATTGAGACCTTATTTCAAACCCGCAAATCATCGTCTCTTTGGCCCTTTCCCAACCCAAAAGATGGCAGTAATAATCATCGTCTCTGGCTTTGGTGTTTAAAGACATTGCCTAAATAAAAGACATGGGAAATTTGCTACGCAATTTCAAGTACGAATCTGGTATAAACATTATTAAGATTTGTAGCGTTGGAGCCTAAAAATCTTATCAAAGAGAGATGTTGGGTTAAGATAGCTTGACCCGGTTAATTAATTCAATTACCCAAGTTAATTAATTAAGTTCAATTGCATGCAAATCATGGAGGCACCAACAAATCACCAAATAAACTAAATACAGCGAAAAATAAATCAGACACGGTGATTTGTTGACAAATAGGAAAAACCTCTTGCAAGACAATAACTTCACCAGGTGATTTTAAGGTCACCACTCCCAAGAATCCACTGATCAACAATCAAGCAGTTACAAGTATAAAGAATCTTACCAACTACCCTGGCTTATCTCGAAATATCAACCTACAGTTAAACCTTTGTTCCAATACCCAATTGGACTTAATCTTGTAGTAGCCTTCTTTTCATTGATGCACAAATCTCCAATCTGTGACTAACCCTTTTTCACAGATCTAGTACGTGACTAACTCCAGCAACATGAATGATGTTGTTGAATGCAAAGTTCTTCACGTCATCAACAATGAAGATCTTGAAGCACTTGGTTACAAAATCCTATGGCGTACAAACGTAGTAGCTTCTCACAGAGAAAATAAATCTCTTGATCTCTGTATCTATATCTTGACGGCTTTTAAAATATGCCTTATTATATATGTTTAGGGTTGTAAGAAAAGAAACCCTAAACAAATACAAAAAGTCTAGGCCAAAATTCAGATCTGGAAAACTGAAAATCGTAGTTCTCGATAGATCAAGCTGCTATTGAGCTATAAATCAAGCTTCACATTAAGTCTCGATAGCAGGGATCTGTCGAGCTATCTGTCGAGACTTAATGAGTAGCTTTTTTTCACTTGTTTCTTAGACCAATCTTCTTGACTTTTCATACGAACACTTGATTGAACAACATATTTCTTGATGTATTAAACCATCTTAGATCTACTCAATTACAAGTAAAATGCATTTTATCAAAGGATTAGCCAATTATACAAAATATGACCCTAACAAAGATATTTGTAAGGCTTAGATATTGCCCTCACAAGTCAGAAAGAGTTTTACATTTTGGAAAGTATTTACACCACGCCCAAAGGATATTGGGCCAATGGCTCAACAACAAATGATCTTTGGACTCCACATCGACTCTTGACTTCCATGCCAACCTAAATAAGCTTGAGACCCACATTGGTTCTTGCTCCTTCCAACTTGGGGAACGAAATGTAGTCATCATGACTTAACAATCACTAATACTATGTTTGGAAGCTTGGAGAGAGATAGAAGCAAGAGAGTTAGGAGGGGAAGGAGAGGGGAGTAAATGAGAGTGGAGGGAACGGTTACTATTTCACCTTGTTTGATTGTTTTAAAAATTAAGTAGGAGAAAAGGGAATAGATATCTCTCTCATTTGTTTGGATATTTTAAAAATTAAGTAGAGAAAAAAATAGGGGAGAGAAATTTCATATAAATTGATATTTATGAAATTTTTTTATTAATTTTAAAGAAATAAATATACTTCCTCCATCCCAAATTGTTTGGCCCGTTATTCTGTTTTGTGATATTTCAAAATATAGTTCTCTTTGAAAAGTCAACGTATGTGTTAGGTTCTATATGTGTATAGGTTTATTGGCAAACACTTGAACATAAACTTGTCTAGATATAGATCATAGTGTCTATAGGTAAGATTAGACAATGCTCAAGATGATGTTAATCAATGTACAAGAGCAAAAAGGTTACTAGTTCAAGAACAGAAAATTCAATAGTATCGACCTATCGAAACTTAACTTCGACCGATTGAGAGTCGATTTTCCAAAATCAATATTTCAACCCATTAAGTGATTAGGGTTTCAATCCAACTACACTTAATACTTAAGTGAAACCCTAATGCACGTTTACAAAGATTTAAGAGTTGCTCTTTTAAGATCTGATAGGTTCTGTACTTTCTGCTCTTTCAAGATTCTACCAGAGATCACATACATACTCAGTGAACTAGTGGAATTAAGTTGCTAAGCTTTAGCTATCAAGTGTACTAGAGACCTAAAGCTTCAATGGGATTTTATAGTGCATGGATTGGAGGTTCACATTGCAGCAATTCACTATAAAGGAAGTCTATAGGATTCAAAGCTCAATTCAATAACTGAAGTTAAACTTATTACGAATTGTTATTTTTTATTGTAAATCTCCATCTTATAGTGAAACTGTTACCTCGGGATTGATTAGTTCAAGTCCCCCCAAGGTTTTCCTTTGCACAAGTTGTTTCATAAGGTTTTCTGAGTCATCATATCTTATGTCATTTACTTTTCCGTTATGCATATATGTTTGAGTAATTGTTTAACTCAAGGTGTTCATAATTGATCTAATTAACAACTTGGCCTTAAAATTAGTTAAACACTAATTGTTCAAGGGTCTAAATCTAACAAGTGGTATCAAAGCAAGTTGGCTCTTGATAAGGTAGTTATACCTTGAGTTGATCCTTGACCCCTATTGTCATTAATTGTGATCTCACACACGTGATTCCATCTCATGCTAATGGTAATAAATTTGCTTCTTGGAAAGTATGGATGCAGATTTGTCTAAACCATCCTAAAGTGTTTAGGTGTCACAGAACTTAGACTAAACACAAATTGTTTTAAACATGATTATGTATGTTTTACTACTTTAACTGCTTTAAAAGTACGTGATGATTGTTTTTGGTAGTTGGATAGTGGTTGCTCTAGGCATATGACAAGTAACAAATCTTTGTTCAAGACGCTCCTTGAAGGGAAAGTTGGACCTGCCACTTTTGGAGATGGAAGCAAATCTTTTATTCTTGGAATTGGAAAAGTTGACATCCCAGGCTTACTAGTTTTTGAAGATGTGAAGTATGTTTAAGGTTTGAAAGAAAGAAAATCTGCTAAGTAACAGTCAAATTTATGACAATGGGTTAAATGTCATATTCATCAAGAATAAGTGTGAAATTCTAAGTGATGTGGGAGAGTGCATCTGAGGAGGAATCAGAGCATCTGATAATTGTTATGGAATAACTATGGATGCAAGCACCCGCGATGGGGTTTCTACTCGAGAAGTATGCCTCGGTTAAGTAGACCAAGTGGAGGGGTGAATAAGGGAGTCGCCACCTAGATTAGGCCTAAGAACCATAAGTATAGCGCCCTTATGTGAAGGACTGATCTTACCAAAGTACATGTTCAGAGTTTAGGTATGGGGATGGGGTGTTAGGCACCCAACCCCACCCGACCAATGTTCCTTTATAAAACAAAGCCTTGTCTAAATTTTTTTTTTTTTTTTTTTAAATTTTTCATTTAAACCTTTCTTTCAAAAAAATGTTTTTTCCTCAAAAATGTTTTTTTCCAAAAATGCTAAAAAACTTTCTTCTTTTCCATTTCCTTTAAACCAGAGAAATCAAGCATTTTGAAAAAAAAAAATATATATATATATATATATATTTGTAAAGATCCACAAGGAACTCCAAGTCATCCTCAATCACGCATTCTCCAAGGCTGCCTTTGCACGAGGAACTGGTGTTGCTCTCAACAAGGATAGTAGAAGCACAACTATATGCACTAAAAGTGAAAATCAGGAGGACAAAGAATGCCAGAGGATAGATCCTATTATAAGCTTCCATTTCAGTATATTAGTATTATTGTCACTCTAACTCGCCGCTAGCTACAAACTGGTCTCACATGCATCGTCCACCATGAGTGATACACATATTTATAGTTAATAAAGAGATGGGTGTAATTGAAAGAAAGAACGATTGTAATGACCCCGCCCTACGCGCAAGGACGCGTGTGCTTGTAAGGAGGGTGGATTGTAGTGACCCAAAAGGGGGTCTTGCATTTTATGGAATCCCACATCGCCTAGGGAAGCACATAGAGATGTATTTATAAAGAGTGACCTTTCTTTAATGTGTAGAGGTCTTTTCCCCAGCGCAACCTGGGGAAGAACAAAACTGTGAGGAGTATGGGTCCCCAAAGCGGATAATATTTATACAGATGGGATAGGGTCGTTACAACGATACCCACAAAAAAGTGGGTGATCTCCCTCCACAAACTGAATCACATGCATTGTAGTGCACATGAAAAGTATCTTGGATTTAAGAGTTTTCATCCCTCATAATTCTATTTACCTCCCTCATAATTCAAAAATAGTGGGTCCCACAGAGGCAAGGCTTGTTTGGATGGGTTTTCTGAATTTGTTTCCATCACTCAATTCTCACCAAAGTGAGTAATGAGTTACAAAAACTGGAAACAAGTTTTAGGTGTTTTTAAGTTATGAAAATAGAGTTATGATGACACTTTCGTAATTTAACTCAACTAATGGGCCCTACGTTTTGTGTGTTGTCAAATCCATGCCAGCCCACTCTCCAATAGTTCTTTTCTCTCTCATTACCAGACTTTTTCTTTTCTGCTTTGTTCTTTGATTTTCTTTGCTCTTCTTCTTCCCAAGCCATTCATCATAACTTCGTCTCATTCTTTTTTTTTCTTTCCTTTTCACCACTTTGTCTTCTTCCTTTTTTTTTACTCTCTCTCTCTCTCTCTCTCTCTCTCTCTCTCTCTCTCTTATTTTATTTTATTTTTCACGCTAGGTCTGGGCTTGGTTTCTCATTCTTTTTTTTTTTTTTCATATTGGGTTTTTGAGCTTGGTTTCTATTTTTTTTTCTTTCTCTTTTATTTCCTTTTCACATTGGGTTTTGGTTTGGTTTCTATTATTATTATTTTTTCTCTTTTCTTTCATTTTCACTGGGTTTCTGGGCTTGGTTTCTCTTTTCTTTCCTTGAGTGCTGGGTTTGAGTGGATGAGGATGGAGGTGATGATAGCTTTTGGGTTCTGTGAGAGGTGATGAGAGCTTCTAGGTTTGGTGAGGGTATTGGGGGTGAAGGAAAAAATGGTAATAACAAAGTAGAGAAAAATGGAGGGGTTCCTTTCCATGCGGGGACTCATTCTGTTTTCACAGCACCAATTCAGTTCGTGGGTCCCATATAAAGTTGAGATTTTTGAGTTTTAGAATGAAAACTCAACCAGGTTTAAGGGCCAAACAGAGCTGGTTATAAGTTGAGGATTTTCAAGTGATAAAAAATGAGTTACAAGGTGATGAGTTTTGAGTGTTGATTTTTAGGTGATGAGTGATGAGATTCAATCACTCATCATCCAAACAGGGCCTTATCTTTCTTATTTGTTGTTGTAATTATTGTTAATATATGGACCCCCCGGGTTCTTGCAAATTGCATTGCATGATTAGATCTTTTTATTTTTTTTTTATTTTCTTTTTTCCTGAATAACATGATTAGATCTTGGAGTAAAGCAATTTATCCTTTCTTATATTATTACCTAGCCATTTGAACCGTGTTTAAAAACGACTGGGCTCTCACATTACCTTACACCAGTACGCCACTATATGCCTGTTTTAAATTTCAAGGAAAATAAAAAGATATTAAAATTTTCAATTAGTTCTAGGCTCTAGTACGTAAAGAGTAAGATATTGGTGTGGAAGTGACAAGAAATAGAACATGTCTATTTCTAGAAAGTAAGAACATGTCCCTTTTTCTTAATTTTATTTTAGGAGTTGCCACCATCCATTAGTTTTGTATTAGGTGTGATTGGTCACCTATGGGTCTAATTAATTTTAATTTACCTAATTAACTAAACCAATATTAAGGGTTTATTAATTAAGGTAAACCAAAAGTCTCGAACCAAAAATCTTGGACTCGGAAGTTCGGTTACGTGTGGGGAAGTTGTTAGGTACCCCACAAATCCTATCCAAAGGATAGTACCTCATTTTAATTTATTTCAAGCATTATTTTTTGATGAAAAAAAATAAGATACTTGGCATTTTTTTTTTTGAAAAAGGTTGTGAACAAACAACACACACACACACATGTGAGTATTTATTTACTTATAATATACAATATGAATATTAAAGTCAAAGAATAATATTTACAATCAAAGCACGTGGGATATATGCAAAAATATCATGTGAGGAGGCATGCAAAATAGAGGAATAATATACAATAGCATGTGAGTAAAATATTTATTAAATATCATCCACAATTTTCTCATTTTTATCATGCAAAAAAAAGACGACAATAAAAATATGTTAGTGCCAAAGCAAAGAAAGGGGCTACGTATGCTTGATGGGCGCCTGTGATTTCAATGGAGATTGAACCATAGGCACAAATTCTCAACAATGCTATTCTAAGGAAAAGTTTTAAATTACAATGCATGAACAATTTTTACAAAGTTAACTATAATTTCATTTTTGGAAGAAAAGTTTGATAGAAAACACATATCTTTGAAGAAAAATTTTATGGTTTTAAGAGAATTTTCAAAAACCATTTTCAACATTTTTTAAGGAAAAGATCTCTTTTGAACAAGCAAAGTTTGCAAAGAGGGAAATAAGTTTTCATCTTTTAGAAAAAATATTTTTTGAAAATGCCATTTTTTTAGAGGAACCAGAAAATTTGGGAGGAAGACTTGAAGTTTTAAAAAAAAATCATTTTAGAAAAAAAGAAATGTTAGTTTTAAGAAAACAAAGATTCATGGGTTTATTTTTAGAAAGAGAAGATTTAACTTTGAAAAATCCCATGATTTTTATGGTGAGAGGAAGTTTGTGTAATATTTTGTTGTTGTTGTTGTTGTTGTTGTGGAAGATTTGAAAAGATTTTAAGAAACAAAGTTCATGGATTTTCATTTTTGAAAGAAAAAGTTTGGATTCCGAGAAAAATCCCATGATTTTTTTTTATTTTTTTATTTTTTATGAAAAGGAGTATTTCCTTTTCAAAATTTGCTTTTGATTTTTTTTTTTGAAAGAAGTTCCAACGTAGTAAAAGAAAACGTTTATAAGAAGTCGCATGCTCCAAGGCAATGGTCGTACTAGTGGCACCCGCAATCGTGACATGCCAGCCATTCCCTGTGGGAGAAATACAGATCCAAAACGATATAAAAACTGCATCACTGGGTGCGTAAAACCCAATGATTATAACCGCCGCTGCTGATAGCTAGCCACGGTAGTAATCTCACCCCCTGAATCGTGGCAGTGGCAGTGGCAGTGTGTTTCATTTCAGATGTTCTCTTTTTCACTTATATCCCCATTCCCATTCCTCTAGCATTTTTTCCCTAATTTCTTTTCTCCGTTCTGCAGTAGATATGTTATATTACTTCCTATAAGGATTCTGAGAATCCATATATGTATATGCATGTGTGAGTCAATGTATAGTTTGTTGGAAAACACTTCCAGTTTGCCTAGTAGGTTTTCGTGTAGTCATGTGAACAACCATTGTTATTTAATTTGTTTAACATTATTTAAATTTTTCTATGTTTCATATATAAGTTTTTAAATTATTTTTATACTTAAATATGTAATGAGTCATTTACAAAAATTTATTGACTTAAAATTAGTATATTATTGTGATAAAAATTGTTGCTACCTTATTTCGCCCTCAAGCTAATTACCACTTGTGGAGGTTCTCAAGCTAATTTCAACTTGTACGCAAAACCCAAAAAAAAACCCTCTAATTTCAAGTAAGACATGATTAAAAGGCTAGAATTGATGTGGGCTAGGCAGTTAAGTTATTTATTTTATAGTGCAAAGAAGCATCATAATTTTTGAATCTATATGTTTCCACTTGAAGTTTCTCAAAAAAAAAAAATATGTTTCCACTTGATTATTACTACTTAAATTAATATAGTTCTAATGCGCATCATGATCTTTCATTAAATTTCTCTTCATTGGCCAAGGGCCATGTAACTGAATTGGCATCTCTCCATCCATTAAAATATTTGGAGATTTAGGGAGAAAATGTTCAAGCTGCGGAGTTAGCAGTATATATATATATATATATATATATCTTCACATTAGCACATACTCTCTATGGTATGCATATTGTAGGAACCTTTTTTGAAAGGTTTCTTAAGCCCAAGCCCAATGCAAATTTATAGGTCTGTTGAAGGGCAAGAGAGGTTGTGAGATGTTGAGTGATTAATTGGGCTCGATCCCACTAGGGATAGAGCCGAAACTTTGAGTTAGGGGGGGTGACTTTATTATTAATTATGTGCGGCGGTTTCAGCCTCTGACTCTGCTTGAGGGTAAGAACAAATTATTTTTGTTTAGATTTTTTTAAAAGGCAAGGTTATTTATTTTGTATAAAATTAGTTAAATGAGCTTAATTTATTTTGTCTTATTGGTAATTTTTGCTGTTGAGATTTTTTTTTTTTTTTGGTATATATATTTTCTTTTAGATTTTAGATCAATAAATTCTTTTATGGTCACTAAACGAGAAAAATGCTAGAGTTATAAGCATTTTTATAAATGATTGATGTGTTAAGTGATTACTGGTAAGTAAAAAAATGATGTGAGTGGTGGGCCTATATGCGAACCAATAAGAATTTATTACCAAAACAATTTATAAAAATTTTATAAAAAATTCTGTGAGTATAGCATTACTCTTACAAGAATCAATAATATTGTTAGAGGGAAACAAAATGTAATTTTATAAAACAAAATTACTAAAATTAGTACACATATATATATATAAAATATTTTTTTAAGAAAACAATTTAGGGGGGGTCATTGCCCCCACTAGTCCAATGGTGGTTCAGCCCCTGGGTCCCACCACAACCAATTGAGCTGTTTTAATAAACTGATCTGAACACAAGCAAGTCCAAGAAATACAACAATATAGACATATATTTGCAAGAACTATAGAAGCAAAGCAATATTGACAAACATAAATATATTCAATGAAATCTTATTAATAAGTCAAAGAACCCCAAATACAAATCCTTTAAGGGAATGGTGCAAAGCCCATAAGTCCTAAACATCAAAGACTTAGGTAGATCCTAAGGTTCACAAAGACTTGCAAAGGTTGGATCCCTGGATCAATTTATAGCCCCAAGCAATACTACAAACAAGGCTCACTACTTTCTGGGAACTTGACCTAAGCTCTATATTCTCAATATAATTGCCAATTTTCTCTCTTCCCCTTCTCTTTCTAATGTTTCTCTTTTTCGCTCTTTGCTTCTTGTTGTTCTTCCATGGTCGATTCCTCCCCTTTTATACTAGTCTTAGAGGGCCTAAAATTACTATTTCCTCCTTTCTTCGTGATCTTGCCATTTTCCCTTGGATTGAGGCTCTATGTGCTTCCTTTCTCTTCTTTGATCTTATTTTGTTTTCCCAGGTAGCCATGCTTGAAAGTATTCTAATTAATTTCCATTCATGGAAGTTAACTTTTCTAGGCAACCCAGGTGTCAACCAAGGTCAATGATAGGGATCTCTTCTCAAGGTTTGGTGAGAGAACTCCTAAAGCCCCCAAGCATTTACTTTTTCCAACATTCTCTTTCTTGCTAAGGTACCTCGAGTTTCTCCTTTGTGGACTGGTTGGTTTTCACCTCTAGGTCCCAAGGTTTGGTGGGATCATTTGTCCCTTTCAATTCTTTTTTTGTTTTTTTTTTTTTTTGGGAACTTGGCCTTTCATGGCCCCTTCCCTAGTGAACCCTTTTTAGGCTCCTACATTTGCTAGGCTAGTCTCATTCAAGGACCTCTTCACTTGCACCCCTTTATGGGTCTTTTGCACCTTATTTTCAAGGCCCTGTTTCTTCTTTCTTTCATTGTTGGGCTTTGGCCCCATTCTACTTAGTTCCTTTGCCTCTTTTGTAAGAGCGTTTTCATGAGCCATGGGTCCCTTATATCCATGCAAGGCCCATGGTTTGGTTCCTTGGGCTGGATCTATTCCTTTAATATTTTGGGTATCAACATATACTTTCTATAAAATGCTTTTACAACATCAATTGAATCAATTACCATCCTACGAGTGTGCAAAAAACCGACAAACCGAACAAACTGACCGAAACCGACCGAACCGTTGCCAAATTTTCGATTTTGTTCGGTTTCGTTTTCATTTTTTAAAAACCAAAATTTTCGGTTTCGGTGCTGGATTTTTTCACTCGAAACCAAACCGAACCAACCGAATATAAATATATATATATATATATATATTTATTTATTTATTTATGTAACTCTGTTACATACCTAATCAGTGGCTTAGTGGTATGCTACTTTGTGGTTTGGCTGCTAATCTCAGGTTCAAGCCTTCACGTGGGGGCGTTTGATTTTTTTGCTATTTAATTTTTTAAAACCCTAGAGCATGAGATAATGAGATAAATAAGAAAATACCCCTATGATATAAAACCCTAGAGCATGCTATTTTATTCTTTTCTTCAACCACCCCCTTCCCCATCTTTTTCTCCCAATTTTTTCACGCACACACACAGAACAAAATGGAAGAAGAAACTTTCTCAAGCTTTCTTCACTCAAATTCTCAAGCTTTTTTCACACACACACACAAAACAAAATGAAAAAAGCTTTCTCAAGCTTTTTTTCACACACACAGAGATCTCTACTTCCCTGATCTTTCGTATATCTCAGATTCTCAGCCCCTCCTCTTCTTGCACTGCTCCACGCCTCCACATGCCACCTCCACACGTCAGCCTTCCTGCAATAGCCTCCACACACTAGCCTTCCTATACCAGCCTCCACACGCCGGTCTCCACACGCCGAGCTCCCTACGCCGACTAATCTTTCATTCTCACAGAGTCACGGTGACCCTCTCTCTCTTTAATTTCTCCATAGTTTCCTCTTTTTTTTATATTCTCGGTTTGTTTGATATTGAATCAATGCTATTTTTTCAATTTTTATGTGCAAATAAAGTTAGGGTTTTGAAAAAGCCCATGTGCTTGGTTGTTTATTTTTTCAATTTCTTCTCTCTTTTTTATATTTTGGGTTTTTTTTTTTTTTCTCTTTGTTTGCTTTCTTAGAAAATAAATTATAAGGAACCAAAACCGACCGAAAAAATGACCAAAACCGAAACAAACTGAAGCCGACGATTTTTCAACAATTTCGGTCGGTTTCGATTGAGACTTTTAAAAACCGAAAATTTCGGTTTCGATTGGCCGAATAAATAAAAAACTGACCGAACAAACCAATTTGTTCCTTAATAAGTTTCCAACAATCCTCGTTTTTTTCCTTAATAAAGTCTTGAGTCGGCATACCCTCTTGCCTTGTACATTCCACAAATATAGGGACACACCTGGAAACCAAATAATATAGTCATAACGGATCCTTCTGTAGACAACTCATTTTAACCCCTTACGACTTGAGCCCCCAGTCCCCAATTACGATAACACGAAAAGGTTTAGGGCTGATCTAGGGCCTAGCTATGGAAACTCTTTAGTTGAAGGATGTGTTTGGAAAAGAGAAAACAAAAACCTTACAAACCCCTAAAGGTGCGTAGCATCCTTAACCTATGCATACATAGCCATGAGAATGCGTACACTTAGGGTTTCAGAATTTTCTATAATGAAAGTTTTTATCATGGTTTTAAAAACCAATATGATGAAAAAACCAAAAAATTGACTGGTTATTGGTTTTTTGGTTGAACCGGTGACATCATAAATAATATAATTTTTAAATTTTTAAATTTGATAAATAAAAACATAATAAGTTACTAATAATATGATAGCAAAACGTAAAAACATAACATTTAGTGACACTTTTCGTTTAAATTTAATCAATTCTCCAAGGAATGGACCATCAAATGTTTAATTATAATCATAAAAATAAAATATTTATTATATATATACACATATAAAATGAATTGATTGATGTTATATAAAAATTAAGTAACTTTTTAAGTTGGTTCACTTAATTAATTAAAACTACTATTTTTTTTTTCTAATCATAATTATCACACAAAAAAAAGTTAAATTTACGTGACTTTGATCAATTAGTTGTATAATATATATTCGGGTAAATTCCAGTAAACACCCCTAAGGCTTGGGTTAACGGCAATTAGGTCCAAGATATTTTAAAAGTGGCCAATTTGGTTCTTAGAGACAAAATAAAATCTAACACCGCTAACCCTCTTAACCCTCCATTACTCTTTACTTTTCTTTTTTCTTTTTCTTTTTTCCTCAATCCTATCTTTCTCTATCTCTCCATTTCCTCTGTTCTTCCTCAAACCACACACACACACACACACACACTCTCTCTCTCTCTCTCTCTCTCTCTCTCTCTCTCTCTCTCTCTCTCGTGGGAAAAAGCAAGCGAACCACTCCTTCGATCGAAGCGTGGTTAGTCTCCTCTTTAGTTGGGTAGTTAGACATCGTGGCATATGGAAAATGTCCTCCTAGACATTCTCAAGATAAGCACAAGTCCCAAATTAAAAGCTTCTGTCCATAAGATAATCTTTAAGTTCATTTTAACAAAGGCCCAATTACAAAATCCATTCCATTTTCCCTTATGGGCCTTGCCCCTTGTTTCATAGGGCTTGGTCCATTTACAATATGCTCTCATCTTACACTCATGAGCTTATATTAGAATGTGCTTATAAATTTCCAATCAGTTGTCTCAAATATGGGCCTATAATGCATTCATCACTTATGGGCTTTTTTTTTTTTTTTTTTTTTTCATTTATTTCAATAAAATTATTTTTTGAAGTAGCATTCTAGCTATAATACATTATGACCTTCCTCTCAAGGTCCATGAGTCTTACATCATCTTGGCCTTTACATACAACAAAGAGGCCTAAGATTAGAGAGGTTCATCAACTTTGTAGAATCTTGGATGCTAGGTCCATAGTATATTTGTTACCTTAGGCTCAAGAATTATTATTATTATTTTTTTAAATTAAATTTTTTTTTCTTTCAAAAAAAGGCTTTGATTTGGGCATATGATGACAAATGGCTTATGGCCTTATGAACATTTCAAGTTAAGACATACATTTAGGCTTTGAGATAAGCCTCTTATATGTGAGATACTTATTGTATTTTCATCCCAAAATCTTACGGTATGCCATAACTTTTAGGTTATCCTTCCAATTTTAATATTTTATTTGTCCTTTAGAATTAGGTGATCATAAGATATATGATTGAACAAATATGGGAATGGAAAGGTGTTAGGCACCTAACCCTACCTAACACATAGGTCGGCCTCCACTCATTGTGTTTCAAATCCTAATCCCATCAAAGGGTCTTCTAATATTGTATCCTAAGGGCCTAGCATTCATCTATCATGACATTCTAATTCATTTATCCAAGGGCAGCAAGTATATCAAGGCAGTAGCATGGCATTTAAACAAGCAATCAAGCATGACATTATAACACTAAACAAGCATTTTCATCATTTTACTTAAGCAACTCATAATTATGTTAAGCAATTAAATCAAATTCATGTTCATGTGATTATGCATGACTTACTTTTCTTACCTTATTGTATCATAGCACCTATGCATTAATGCATGTTCATATGTTTATACATGTTCATGGTGTTCATCCAAACATAAACCCTAATTATTCAATCTAAGCAAAAGTAAATAAAAACATGTTAATCTACTGACTTAAGCCCTAATCATGCAAAATCTAATTAAACAGGAACTAAAACATGCATTTAAATATAAAGGAAAACAATAACAAACAAATGTGGGTTTCTGGGCTGAGCTTGCATACGCATGTAGAAGTATGCATGCGTACGTAGGGTCATGAAGGTGCGTACACATGCACGAGCCTGTGTACACATCCCTACCCAAAAATACAACATGCAACCCCAATCAAAACCTAAACTAAACAACCTATCATGCCTTCTAATAATCGAAGCAGTAAACCTAAACTACACAGCAATGAAAAACAAAAGAAAAAGAAAATCAAAGCAAGAACAACTACCTCACAAAAAAAGCTTTAGAGCTTGATTTTGATCGTTCCCCTCAATCAATCTAAAATAAAATACCCAAAGGGTGAGCAAGTTTAACTAGAAGGCTTTGGATTAAAATAAGTCCCAGCCAAGAAACTTTAGTTTATGATGCTTTTCATTGCTTTTTGAATCACTTTTTTGGAGTAGATTCTGCGTCTTTTTGGGAAAAGGGCCATGGAGCCTTTTTATATTGTTTAAAGAGGAAGGGTGGAGGCATCTCCAGGCGATGTGGGATTGTCTCTGCCGCAAATTTGATAAAAACCATGGTTTTAAAAATCGGACCGAATTGGCTGATTCAACCGGAATCGGACACTTATCCGGTTCGGTTATTCAGAAAAACCGAAAATTAAGAAAAAACCGGATAAAACTAGTAACTGGTGGTTCAACCGAAAAAACCGAGAACCGGGACGGTTGAATCGGTTTTGCTAAATCAGTGAAACATATCTATAGAGCAATACGCTTTACAAAAAGGACTCTTAGATTTGTGTCTGTAATGACTGAAGTAAAGCATGGCATCAGAGGTTAGCCTCTTGGAGCAGTCAAGATTCCAAACCATGTGTGGAAACACAGATCTTCACACACAAAGTGTGAGAGTTTTAGATCTTTATAGAAAAAGAGAGGTTGAAAATTATTTTTGGATTTGGGAGAGGAGAGACCACGAAGCATGAACGCAGTATTGCTTGAGTTTCTTGAAATGAGTTTCTTCTTCAAAAAGAGGGAGAGAGAGAGACAAAAAAAGTTACGAAACAACTGAAGCAATTGAACCTATATTTTAAAAACTGTGTGCATTGCTAGTTGTATACACAACAAAACAATGAGAGCCACACCTTTATTTATTTATTTTATTTTTAATTTAGAATCAATGAGAACCACATGCTTTTGATATTCTTTTAAGCCTAGACGGCTTTACTTTTAGTTTTTGTTTTACTTGACATACTGTACATTCTACAACTAATTATCCTAAAAAAATTATAATATATAGTGTAAATTCCACTAACATATCCTGAGGTTTGGGCAAATACCGACCAGGTCCAAGACATTTCAAAATTGACTAATTTGGTCCTTAAAAGTCAATTTAATCGCCAACCCCATTACCCTCTGTTAATGTCTCTGTCTTTCACCGTGACTCTCTCCTCCTATGTTCCCATTCTCTTCTCTTTTCAATCATCCCAATCTGTCTAACCTCAGATCAGCCATAACCACTGCCGCAGCAAATTGACAACCCAATTTTACCCACCTAAATCCTTAAACAAAAACTCAAATCCAAAAATTCCATAGCAAACCCACCACCACATCACAACCCATCACCAAACCTAATACAAATCCACCCTTTATCAGAAGCCACTACCACCACACCACCAAAAACCACCACCGGCCACAAAACCCAGCCAAACCCATAGCAACAAAGCCTAAATCATCCAACAAAACCCAAATCCCAAAAATCCATAACAAACCCACGACCACATTGAAACTCACAACCACCCCCACTGCAAATCCACCCCCACTCTCCTTCTCTAACCTCAAATCTGCTGCTACCACCACCGGCCATAAAATCCAGCCAAACCATAGCATCAAAACCCACATGCAAAAAACTTATAGCAAACCACTACTCCATCAGAACCCACAACCATCTCAACTACAAATCCACCCTATATCGGAACCTAACACCACCACTGAAAACCATCGCTGGCCACAACCCAAAGAAAAAAAAAAAACCCAAAAACCCACAACAAACCAACCATTGATTTGAACCCACCACCACTAAAAAACAAACAACAAGCCAAAACCAACCATCAGATATGCACCACCACTACAAAAACAACCACCCAAATCACAACTCACAACCACCAAACCTACGCACCATTGAGAAGAAGAGAGGCATGGACGAGAGACAGAAATAGAGGAAGGAGAGGGGGTTGGTTGA